>NW_013952627.1:335597-359143 GCF_001266775.1 Austrofundulus limnaeus
TAAAACACTCAGAAATACAGCATCACAATCACATCATTATACACCATAGACACAAAGACAAACAAGCATACCAAATTTCAGGAAGGCAGTATTTGCAATTTCACACTTGTAAGGGGTCCTCAGACCCAAAAGGTTTGAGAACCCCCTGCACTACATGATCCTTTGTTAGCGCTTGTTGGCTTGTCAGTCTTGCCAAAATTAAAGCCTATTTTGCCAAACAAAAGTAGTTCAAAGAGCAAAATACAGTGCAGTATGAGAGTTTATAGTATTTCCACAGAACCCCACATCCAAATGTCCAAAACATTATTTTACAGCAAATAATACTAAATGCAAAGCCGTCTATATATTTTTTAGAAAAATCTGCTGTTTAACTGGATCCAGCAAAAATATATCTGTATTTATTTGTGCATTCATGAACATTTTATTACATATTTGAGCAATCAAGTCAAAAAGGTAAATTGTCAGGTTTTCCAAAAAGCCTTTATTGCAAAGTGTCAAATGTTGATTGGTGACAGTTTTTCTGATATAATAAGACAATCAGTATTGGATACTCGTTATCAGGCTCTGCAATAAAAAGGTCTGATTCTGTTCTGGACATCAGTTCCACAACAAACCACTGTCTGTAAACACAGTTCACCCTACCATCTACAAATCTCCAATAAAGCTCTATCATGTAAAGAAGAAGCCATATGTGAATGCCGTCCACAAATTCTGTTTAAACTAATTTAACTAAAGTTAAAACTAATTTAAAACAAATTAATCTAAAGTGGAAAACTGTACCGTGTTCAGAGAAATTAAAATTTAAAATTCTTTCTGGAAGCTACAGTTATCACATCCTCTGCAGCAAAAAAGGCAAAGGACCAATAAAAGCATCATCAGTACATAGTTTGCCTCTCTGATGGTATAGGGGTGTATTAGTAGTACTGATAACATGGGCAACAGACACATCTGGAAAGGCACCATTAATGCAGAAAAGTTTCTACAGGTTTTAGTGCTCCCACCCAGACATCTTTTTTCAGGGAAGGCCTTGCATATTTCATCAAGACAATGTTAAACCACAAACTGGATCTGTTACAACAGCATGATTTCGTAGTAGAAGAGTCTTGGTGCTGAACTGTCCTGTCTGCATTCCAGACTTCTAACCAATTAAAAACATTTGGCACACGATGAAATGAAAAGGCCCAGRACTGTGGAACAGCTAAGATTCTACAATAGACAAAAATGGGACAACAGTGCTTTTTCAAAAACTCTAACTGGTCTATTCAGTTCCTAGATATTTGTGGTCTTTTGTGAAAAGAAGAGGGGATGATTCACCGCAAGAATCATGCACCTGGAGCCACGTTTTAGAGATGTTGTTGCCATGAAATTTTGAAAATGACCTTATTTAAAAACGTAGCTTTATTTCAACATGTAAAACTGTATTCAAAGCTGTAACCATAATTTCATTGGCATTTAGATCTGGAAATGTCTTCTGTCAGAGGAAAGCTCCAGTGCACGTGTCAAAATACAGTTCTTAAGACGGGTTAAAGGTGCCCGCAACAAAATCAGAATGGTTTTGAGATGTCGGCATTGAATCCGTGACAATTTTGAGACAAAATTTGTCGCACGCATTTTTTTTTAACATCTTTAAAATTCAAGGGACAAAACTGCACCACTTCCAGTTAGTAGGGCTGCACAATTTTAAAGTCTTGCGATGGCGATAAGATTCGTAAATATTGTGATGACGATATCAGCTGCGATATATGTCCTTTTATCTTTTCTTTCCACACTTTCTAATCTGTACTTCTTACTCTATGTGACCTTTAGCATGTTTAGCAATGTCATTTGTGTCTGGTGGGAGCTTGTGCAGACGTGAGACTCTGTCCTACTGACTAATTATTGCATTAACATGAAAAATACAACTTMAAACTTTTCAAATACATCAGTCAACAATTATTACAATCCAAGCAGTCCTTTGTGATATGAATATTATTCACACTGTTATTACGATTACGATATATTCGGGAAATTTTGTGCAGCCCTACTAGGTAGTCTAGTTTTTCTAACACAGCCTAAAAACAAGTATGTTAAGAAAACTGCTTAGGTAAAAACTAAAAATATTGCAAAAGCTTCCTGCACTGCTGGCTGACTGCTGGCATGGCAAGTGGTTTGTCAACAAGATGTGGGCCAGCTCTGGCAATGATGCCACAATTTCTAAGATGGCATTTCATAACTGTCCCAGTTGTGGTTTAGTTTATGTGGYGCTGGCCCATGCATGGACCACCTCCGGCAAACCACATGTGGGCCAACATTTTTCATCTAGGCCGAGTGGTGCATTGTGTGGTTCCAGAACTGTGGCAGACGAATGTTGCGTTATAACAGTTCTTGACCTCCTGAGTGCAACTCGGTCAGTACCCGTGTTTTTTGTCGTTTTTGTTGATGTTGCGTTCTGTAACCTGTTCATTTTACTGTAGGTTTGGCTTTGTCTAAAACAGAAAGAAAAGCGTAAATGATTTTTGCAACTAATATCTAACAACCCTTTAAAAAATGCCTAAAAGAAGTAAAGCACAGAGTTGAAACTGTGATGTTATGTTTGTTTGCCATTCCTGCTTGTAGCAATATTAACATGTTGATGTTGAAACTATATCATGAGGAATCAAGTTAGTGTAACTATCCCTACTGTTAATATAAAAGCTGTGTCATCCCAACTTGCTCATAATCTAGCTCAAAACATTTAACAACAACCAACCTAATCTAATCTGCCACATATTGTTTGATGCTTCAAGAATAGAAAAAAAATGCTTATTTTTCAAAATGCAAACTTTTACAATCCAGGCTGAAACTGCTGCTATGAAGATTATAATCTTCCAGTAAAAGTTTTACACATTTTCATGATAAATACTGTATTATTTTGATTTTTTTTTAAATAAGAGGACCTCTTTAAATGCACACCAGCTACAATTAAGCAAACATCATTGCATTTTTATCCTTTATTTATAAGCAATCGTCCAAGAAGGCTAACAATTAGCTCTCATGGCAGTAATGTCCCAATAACCTGATGTGACCTAACCATGGCCTTCCAGGTTTGCTTTAATCTGCTTCTTTAATTTGTTGACAAATTCCTGGTTAATGTATTTAAAATAAAGTGCATTTAGTTTTGGCTTGTGTATATTTTCAATAAGGTTATTATTATTATTTTTWAAGTATATAACATCGCTTCCTGGTTGTCCACAATCAACCCCTTTCCACTGCATCGACCTAATATTTCTTCCAGACACCATTTAAACAGTTTAAATGTGTTTTGAAGGGTAAATGGTGCAAAGTTGGGAGATAAAATATATATATATTTATATACCTTTGTTGGCTTCAGCTACAATCAAGTGCAGCATTCACAGTCTCCTTACATGCTAACACAGCAGCTATCTGGAAATAAACAGCATAAAAATGGAGCTACTTGATGTTTTGTTCTAATTTTAATGCCATAACATTACATAAWCAAAACTAGATTTATAGCATATTTTTAATGGGGGGGGGGGGTATTTCCACAACAGGCAGCATCTCCGCAAACGTGAACAGCAGCAAACGTCAACTTAAATAAAGAAGCTATGTGAGCAGTTTACCGTGAGAAGAGAACATTTTTAAGATGTAGTTGTAGCTCGCTGCCTAACCCAGCCTCTATTTCACCTTTGAATTCTCAACCACGTCGCCATCTTGCAAGGCAGATTTTCAGCGTAGACCGAGTCGTTTAAACGGAGTGCTCATCAAACCCGTGGATGGGCTGCATATAAACGATTCGTACTCACCGCATATTTGAAGTGGTCCGAGATTGGGAAGAAATGTGTCCCAGGGCGATAATCTGTGTGAATAGTTGATTGTAAATCCGCGGGTTGTGGGCTGAGAAGGACTGAGCAGACTAAAGGCTGCGCCGCATTTGTCGGTCGATGTCCTGACAGAGAAAAATAATGCTTCCGCTAAACTGAATTTCTAGAAATTAATAAATRTGTATGTACAGCTAAACTGTTTAAATAAATAAATATTTTAACAAATCATGGGTATTATTTTTTTATTATTTTATTTTTTATTTTTAAGTGTAATATTGTTTTTATATATCGGCCAGGAAAATGCAGTGTAACGTCTAAACCTTTCCCCCAAACGCTAATATCTGTAATGAAAATATTAACTTTTAAAATCAAGAGATAGACTCGTTTTACTTTMTTTTTTACCTGTTTTAACAGTGTTTCTAATTATGAATTTTGAGACGTTTTTTACTAAATCATACATACGTTTTTTTACATTAATGAATTTATTTTTACATTAACCATTTTCTTGATAAGTAGGTGAATGCGGGGCAAAAGTGACTGTAATCAAGTGACAAAAAATATTTTTAGCAAATAATGTGTGCAAAATCGAAGAACTGAAGAATTTTGGGTGCTTTTTTACTATTTATTTATTTTTACATTAACCATTTTCTTGATAAGTAGGTGAATGCGGGGCAAAAGTGACTGTAATCAAGCGACAAAAAATATTTTTAGCAAATAATGTGTGCAAAATCGAAGAACTGAAGAATTTTGGGTGCTTTTTTACTATTTATTTATTTTTATTTTATTTTTTTAAGAAGAAGTAAAACTTACTTTTGAGTACCCGGAACCGTTAACTCGTCCGATTCGTGTCCTTACACGGAATGGTTACGGTGACGGTCAAAATAATGTCTCTTTACCTTGTTATCTTACTAGTTTTAGCCTATGTGGCTTGGATAAAATGGATTTATTACCAACACCGTCGCAGTTCGGTGAACTTGCTAAAACATGTGATGAATATTTCATCAGACGGAGAAACAGACGTCAGGGCTCTGGTTGTGACTGCGCACCCGGATGATGAATGCATGTTCTTCGCGCCAACCATAATACGRCTGGTTGAAAGCAACGCCACTGTTCATTTGCTGTGCTTATCGGAAGGTATGGTGACAGGACATTTCTGTCGTTGTACACAACATCGGCAGTGTGTAAAACTATGAAAAATACTATGCACATGCTGGATTCTTTCTCATGTTAGTTAGTTTTTAGTTTTAGCTTCAAGTAGTGCACAAAAAGATGGATCCCTTCAGTTTCATCAAAATTCTAACAAATTTGCACATTTAAGCAAGACTTATGGAAATAATATTCAACATAATATGCTTGATTTTTGCAAGAACAAAATAAAAGAAGCTATTTATGTAGCTATTTAGTAATGAAGCTATTTAAACATGTCAGTATTGATATATTTAATCTAGATTCAACCATCTACTACTGATAAATATTAATATTTCCAGAGAGGATGCATGTGTTTTCTTTTCAGTGTAATTGTTTGTAGCTAAATCTTTAAATGTTGTGCAGGAAACTACTACAACCAAGGAGCTCAGAGAAGACGAGAACTTCTGAGCAGCTGTGCCGTGTTGGGAATCCCAGCCTCCAGAGTCACCATAATCAACCACAGGTAAGCATCTGTCTGCAACATACGTGCAACAGTCTGTAACTTTTAAAACACACTAGTGCCTTTGATTTTTTTTTCATTTGCCAGTGTCTTTTTTTTAACAACTCACATGTCCGATATGCAGCGAGTAAATGCTGTGTTCTACTTYACAAGTCACTCTTTGTAGTAGCTGTGTGATGAAGATTACGCTCTGCTGATGTAGCAGGCATTGCCAGAACTCGTTCTGTGCCCCTGGCAGAATGTTCTTCTCACAGGAGTATTCACCAAGTGTGATAAGTAAGAACTTTGTGGGCGTGTCTATACAGGAAAGCAGGTGAACTCCACTGTTCTCATTTCGCTTCAGCTGAAAAGCAGCTGAGTGAGGCTCAGCCGTCTTTACAATTCTTCCAGTATAACTTTGAAATATAGTAAAATGGTTTCCAAATGTCCAAATTAGTGCTTTCTCTTAGTTATCAACAGAAATACAGGATCTTCCTCCTTCAGCTGTATCATCAACTAAAAATGAACATCCACTCCGCCAAGCCGTGCTGCTGCTGTGTTGGTGTTTCGCTTTGCTTCTTTCTGAATATAAAATGTCCATGCAAGAAAAGAAAACGTCTCGGGACCACATCAGCGGCAACAGATGTCTTACGTCTTGAGAAAAATGTAAAGATGACCTAAAGATGCAGACGGAATCAGATGCACCAAATAAAAATAAATAAATAAATAAAAAGGCAGCTTTTGATCAGCCTTTTGGTGAAGCAATTTTAGTGAAGGATTCAAACATTTACACAAAACAAATCAAACGACAGACAGACTGATAAGTGGAAGAGAAGTGGGAGTTTTAGTAGGGTGGGAGGAAGGACACTGACATCCATAATATTGAATTTATTTCAATCTTCAAATCACAACTCAACTCATCTGTTCAGGTTCACCTTCTCATTCTAATTTCTTAGCTACCTCTATTTTTTAATTTTAATATGCTTTATTTTAATTGAAACTCCGTATTGGTTTTAATGTTGTGAAGTATCCGTGGGTGTCTTGAAAGGCACTAAAATGCATTATTATTATTATTATTATTATTATTATTATTATTACTGAGACTCTTGAATATGAGGAGCAGGTGTGAGAGGTTAAATGTGGGCAGGAATGGTTGATGACTCAAGTAGATGCTGGGAAATCTACCACAAGGTAAAACAAAACTAGAAAAACATGTTCAAATATAAACAAACCAACAACCACAAAAACAACATACCTTTCTTGCTTAAAGCTAAAAGCCCTTAAAGATAAAATGTTTTTTTCTCAGAGCCCAGTATCTGTCATTACAAATCACCTCATTTCATTTCACCTCTAAAGCAGACCTGATCTATCCTAGCCTCATGTACTTTCTCTGAATCATAAAGGAAGTAAATCGTGTGTGTTATAGGGGAAAATTTTAAGAAGTCTTAATAATATCATTTTATAGGAATAATTATTTGTCCATCTTTCTCCAATAGCCTGCAGTGACTTAAAAAAATTACTTATTTGTTGCTGCCGACGTTTTTTTGTTCAACAGTGTCAGGTGATCCAAAGTGGCTGCAGACACACCTTAAAGTAGTTTTAGGCGAATTAAGGATGACACATTAAAACGGGTATCATGTCAAAAACAATCTTATTACAGTCATGCTTTAACTTGCAAATAGAAAGCATACGAGAACAGATGGAATGGATAAAAAAAAGTTAGTTTTTCTTCCCTTCCCTCCGGTGGATCAAACGTTTCTTCCATCATCTAAAAATGTTTCAGGTTTCGAAGAAGCGAGGAGCTTCCTGGGTGTGAGTCTCTACATGTTGGCTCACCAGGAGAGCTGCGTGAACTCTGACACTAACCTGGAGCTCGCAGTAATAAGCTGGCAGCGTGCCCAGACTGTCTGCCCCAGAGACTGTTGCGTTTGTGCGTGCGTGTGAACTTAAGCACACGTGTGCAGACTCCACACTTTTATCATCTTGTGCACACAGAATACAGCTGAACTTTGCTCTCAGATCTGTCTGCACTTCTGCTGAACTGGAGTCAAGCCCACTTTCCCTTTCTTTGTATTTTGTTGTTTGCCTGAAACACACACCTTAATCAGCACTTTGAGAAGCRCACTCCAACTACCCCCACCCCATCCCCACGCACACTCTTCCCTGCATTTTACCCCTCCTCTTCATCCCCATGTCCACGTCTGCTGATGGAAACTGCCAAGAGCTGTGGGATACTTTGTGGCAACACACACTGCTAATGTAGGTCACTCTGAACTGTTTTTCTCATTTTGTGCCTGAACATGGACGGACGGCCACACTCTGGCATTAAAACGAACCGATCCTGTTCAAGTACACCCCTGTTTTTATTACCAGCAATGACAGAAAAAATGACAAATCCCATATTTTTTATTATTTACGCTGTTTTTCATGAAGAGAATCAAAAAATATGCGCCAAAGTGTTGGGATATTTGTCTAAACATGTATTTTATTACCTATGAAAAGTCTAATCCAACACACAGATGATATTTTTAGCCAAAGGCAGAGTCCCAACGTGAGCTRCTGGCCAGAAGAGCTGACCTTTTTGATTTTGACTCTGTCCAAGGAAGGAAAACCTGAAAGGTTTTACATGAAAATATTTGCCTTGAACTTGGYGGCCGACCTGATAACTGTTCTGCAAACAGCAGACGGAGCTGAACTATGAAAAGTCAGCATCGACACCATCATTAGTTAGTGTGTTTCTGCTCTTCATGGTGTTGAAGATCAGGGCAGTGTTGTTACAGTTTATGCCAACAAACCAGCCCTTTCCCAAGGTGACAGAAATAAGACRTGACTTCTGTTTTTAAAATAGGAGTTTAATGCTCACCCAGTAGGACAGCTGTGTTCACAGTGTCTGGGGCCCCCAGCGCCTGGTGGGGCCCTCTGTGATCAAAATCAATCCGAGCACGCTCTGCTGCTTCTCTTCTTGCTCAAGCCTGACCTCTGTCTGCTCGCAGGACTTGATTATAGCTGCTCACTGCACACCGCTCCATCTCTTCAGACYGAACCGAAGCTTCGCTCAACTTCAGATCTGTCTGACTTTTACTGTTTGCTGCCTCTGATTTTCACAAAMATCTTCTCACAAGCTTTTTGGTTCATATCTGCACATAATCACAGTGATCCATATGTTATTTAAATATACATTAAGTAGTCGTAAAAAAAAATCCAGCAATAACTGACTTATACAGGGGTTCGACAATGAAACTGAAACACCTGGTTTTAGACCACTATAATTTATTAGCATGGTGTAGGGCCTCCTTTTACGCCAATACAGCGTCAATTCATCTTGGGAATGACATATACAAGTCCTGCACAGTGGTCAGGAATTTTAAGCCATTCTTCTTGCAGGATATTGGCCAGGTCACTACATGATGCTGGTAATATTTAGATCTGGTGACTGTGCAGGCCATAGGAGATGTTCAACTTCACTTTCATGTTCATCAAACCAATCTTTCACCAGTCTTGCTGTGTGTATTGGTGCATTGTCATCCTGATACACGGCACCGCCTTCAGGATACAATGTTTGAACCATTGGATGCACATTGTCCTCCAGAATGGTTCAGTAGTCCTTGGCAGTGACGCGCCTATCTAGCACAAGTATTGGGCCAAAGGAATGCCATGATATGACAGCCCAAACCATCACTGAGCCACCCCCATGCTTCACTCTGGGCATGCAACAGTCTGGGTGGTACATTTCTTTGGGGCTTCTCCACAYTGGAACTCTCCTGGATGTGGGGAAAACAGTAAAGGTGGACTCATCAGAGAACAATACATGTTTCACATCGTCCATATCCCAAGATTTGCGCTCCTTGCACCATTGAAACTGACGTTTGGCATTGGCACGGGTGACCAAATGTTTGCCTATAGCAGCCCGGCCATGTATACTGACCCTGTGGAGCTCCCAATGGACAGTTCTGGTGGAAACMGGAGAGTTGAGGTGCACATTTAATTCTGCTGTGATTTGGTCAGCCRTRGTTTTATGTTTTTTGGATACRATCYGAGTTAACASCCGACTATCCCTTTCAGACAGCTTCCTCTTGCGTCCACAGTTAATCCTGTTGGATGTGSTTGGTCCTTCTTGGTGGTATGCTGACATTACCCTGGATACCGTGGCYCYTGATRCATCACAAAGACTTGCTGTCTTGGTCACAGATGSACCAGCAAGAYRTGCACCAWCAATTTGTCCTCTTTTGAGCTCTGGTATGTCACCCATAATGTTGTGTGCATTGCAATATTTTGAGCAAAACTGTGCTCTTACCCTACTAACTGAACCTTCACACTCTGCTCTTTACTGGTGCAATGTGCAATTAATGAAGATTGGCCAGCCTGGTCCAGTTTAGCCATGAAACCTCCCACACTAAAATGACAGGTGTTTCAGTTTCATTGTCCAACCCCTGTATATCCACAATGAGGTGCAGTAAACTGTGTGGATATGTTCTGGTGTTTGTGCTCTACATTTGYCAGCAGCACACACCAGCCCTTGAATAACCCACATGGTTGCTTTTCCCATTTTTATCCTTCCACCCAGTAACCGAGCGGTGTTTTGTTCCATTAGAATGCTCCTGTTTTTCTAGACAACTTCCTTTAAAAAAAACAACAACACCGTTTACTCCCAAGCTTGTTATCCCATTACTGTGGTTKCAAAGAAAAAAAAGAAAAAACCTGCAGCGGCTGTAAATAATGACGCAACATGTGTCAGTTGCCACAGCAACCCCAGCTGCAGCTGCCTCGTTACAGTGGCTCGTTGTGGGCGTGCTGTCGGCGCGTAGCGGCATCTCGGCCATTCCCAGCAGGACATTATCTGACCCTGTGGACAGAAGKCTGGCAGTTTCACAGGCCTGCGGTCCATGTGACCAGACTAAACAAGTCCTCTCCAACACACACACACACATACACACACACAATCCTTTTACTGGGCCAAAGTTCAACAAATGCATACAGATGCCTGCAAGCAATTAGACATCCGCATGCAAAGCTACAAAGAGGATCTGGAGAGGTTACTTTAGGACGTTTTGCACTGTTGCTATGGTGAAGCTAACACTGCATCCTGCCTGAGAAAGGTCAGGTGTCTCGTTCTTTTTCCTTTTCTGCCTTTTTCATGCAGGTCAGTGCCGAGATGTGAGGCAAAGTGTAAATAAGAAATAACTTGTAGGAAAAAAATACTTTAAACTCAGATATTTTGAAGTACTTTAATGAAATGATTCATGCACTTTTGCTAATTCTTGATATAGTTATAGTTAACTCGCTGCAGAAAAACAAAGACAGATTGCCTCTGGGTGTGCTCTTGTGTGTTTACCTGTTTTTTCTTACCTGTTTGAAGACCTTCCCTGRTATAAACACCTACCCTGTCAGRACTAGTAGTCCTTTTGGGAACCAAAGCCTGATCTTAATAAGGTGGAATGAAAATGTTGTGTTAGGGATCAGGAGTAATGTGTGAGTTTAGGGTTAGTTATGTACTGGGGTAAGGTAAGGGTTCAGGGTTAGGCTGCAGAAATGAATGGAAGTTAAAACGTGGTCCTTATAAATTCAAACTTGTCTGTTACCAAAATATCTGCAAATCACTGGAAATAAAAAAAAACTTTTAAAAGTAATCTTCACACATACTGTACCTTTGCAACATTTGAAGTCAACCCAATTTAACATGGCTGCCACAGCCAACTGGCATTWTAAATAACAAAAATGGCCATAACACCGTCAGTTTTACAGAYACYGTGCTAAACGTTGGTGTGGTAGTAGCTGAGAGTCATTCACATCACATACTCTGAGAGTGATATCATTTACATTGTGTCTAATAGCTTTCATTTACAGGGTTTGTAAATTAGGGCCACAAATTCAGACATTTTTATTATGTGAGGCAGCTTATTGGTTATTGATTTGTATTAATGTGGTTTCAGATTTTCACTCATGCATCACACACACAGACAYACACAAACACAGAGGCTGTGTTTTATGTAGGTCACCCTCCTCGTCTCAAAGCCTGACCCTCACATCACCAGCAGCCAATAGATTGGTTCTAATCCACCCCCCRAGCACGCTGCACTGCCCAGCCTCATTGTTAGCAACAAAAGGTAGGGAGGCAGCTGCTACACAATGCTGCACCTACACTTTGTGCACTCATATGTATTTATACATGGTAGCATGAGTCGTGGATCTCTATGGCKGTCTGTTTAGTTGTGTGAATGCTGAGTCAGCTTTCACATTCTTGTTTTCCTGTTTTTATTTTTAACTTTGTTAAGCTGTTAGGTAAWCTGTTGCTACTTTAAAGTTTCTGCTAGCCATTTGCTACTTCAGACTTTTCATTATAGTCCTTTGTTGTGTTCTGCTTTTAAATAGCACTTTGTAGCTTTTAGCTATTTTTTGCTATTTTGGCTCAAAACTTGCTTTTTACAACTTCTGTTACTTTTAGCTTTTAGGCGCTTTTATGATACTTTTAGCTATTGTTCAGCTAGTTTTAGAAATTTAGCCAGCTTTGCTACTTTTAGCTATTACCTAGCCTTCTGTTACTTTTGGTTTTCAGATTGCCTTTTCCAACGTCCATCATTATGCTTGCCTTTTGTTAGTTTTAGCTTTTGTAAGCATTTTGTTACTWTTAGCTTGTATCTAGCCCTTTGCTTATTTTAGCTAGCATTATGCTACTTTTATCTTTTAGCTACTATTCTGATTTTTTATTTTTTGTTTTGTTTTTGAACACTTCAGAGTGGTTTACAGAGGTCCTTTGGGGTTTCCGGAACAAGAAAGYAAAAAGTAAAAACAGTTTTTTCTCCACTTCTGATTCAAGCCTCGGGGTTTTTGGTGAACTTTGTCAGAWTCAGATCTCAGTCTCAGTTGGCTTTCAGCTCATCTCCCTTCTTGACTTTTCTGYGTTCTGTTGAGCTTTTTTGGCGTTGAGAGGAAAAAGAAATCAATACATCATTTTTGCGCCTCTGGAACAAAAACACAGGATTAAATTCATGTTTGTTGTGTTGCCTCCAAGCTGTATCTTCACATGTAGGAGAAGCTTCTTGCCTYTTGACCTTTGACCTCTCCAGTGCCCATTCATCTTTGCACCAARCAAAAGCTCACTTTCTTATGTCTGCTCTGAATTTACACTGAGAAATTATAGGAAATAAAGGTCTAGCATTTCTTGAAGACATGCATGTCGCTCATCACCTTTTATAAAGAGTTTTAGGCTAAAATCATCTTTTAATAAAAAATGATGACGTTATTGCTTTTAAATAACATAACATGCATCACATACAGAATATGTTGTGAATGACTCTCTACTWCCRCATCAAATTTYAGGTCAACATAAAATTGACTGAATTGTAGCCATTTTTGTCTTGGCCAATGWTGATTAGCTGTGGCAGCCATCTTGAACTTCCGAACTTATTGTTTGTTTTTGAAAGCATCRTTAAAACTAATCCAGAAGCTTATGAGGTATCTTGATAAACAGAGTCGACTTAAACAGTTAATGCTAAAATATTAAACAAAAATCTTATGCAACACTTGGAGTCTGTTTTGAATGACYCCTCAGATACTACCATGTCAAATTTTAGCACAATTTCTGTAACATTTTTGTGTTTTTAAAATTCAGTTGTCTGTGGYGACCATCTTGAAATGAAAAGGGCAGATGAACATCCAGTGATTACTTTCTGAGGGCTTCCTTTAAGTCCAACAATAGGTTCATGACATATTTTGCTAACAGATAGAAAACAAATAGTGTTTTTAAAACTACGCCTCTTCTTTGCCTCCAGAAACCTTCCAGATGATCCCTCAGCAGAGTGGAGCGTCTCATTAACCTCCTCTGCAGTAGTGAAGTACGTGTCATCTCACTCCATCAACATGGTACGTTCCATTTCCTGTTTGTCATTAACGCACAGCTTCCGTTCTGTGGGAGAAATCACTTCATTGTTTTGTGTTGGCCTTACTGGTTTCCAGTTCATCGTCCCAGAGTAATAATCCCCTTCAGCTAACATCTCTTAACGTCCAGCCCTTACTGCATTTTTAGCCTCCTGACCACCAGAGGAAATGGCCTCTGCTGCAGCAGAACGGTCTAATCCAGTTTTGCTGTTTACACTCAGATTGTTATCGTCTTCACTGCAGTTCCGTATGATTAGCTAATGGGAATGTGACAAATTTAGAACCAGACGACTTTCTTTTTTCTCTTTTTTTTTCTTTTTTTTTCCTTTTTTTTGCTCTGAGCCTATCTCAACAAAGACTAAAATAGCAAGAAATGCACAGAAGCAAGACAAAATAAAGTCTTTATGGTCGATGCTGGAGGAATACTCCAACAAGACGGCAAACAAACACATCATCTCCTCCCATCCTGTCAGCTGCCAGAAATATTTCCAATCCTCAACCAGGCCAACAAACATCTGTTGGGAGAAATCAAGGCAGGAAATGGCACCGAAACGAGACAAGTTCAGGTTTCTTTTCTTAATTTTAAAAATAATACTCCCCAAAAGTTTTGACCTCCACCGAATACTCATGTCTCTGTTCGCCTACAACTGATAAATTCAAGATGGCTGTCAAGGCTAACCAGCCTTAGCCAACACAAACATTACTTTAAATCAGATGTTGGCTGTGGCTAAATTCAGGGGCTGCATCCTTCGAAGGTCGAGTTTGAAGGCCGAACACATCACAGCAATGCGCCGAAAGCTGCCCGAATTTGAAGGCTCCTCCAACTGCGGCCTACATGTGTCCTCCTTTACCCTGATTTGAGGGGGATCTGGTGTATCCTTCTTAGCCCACCTTATCCCAAACTTGTATTGTGGACCGACCGGGAGATTTTTTTTTGCTTGTAATGGTGGGCTAAGTGAGAGGCGGAACGAGACAGAAGTATAGTTTTAAATGCAAATTAAAAGTTTATTGCAGTTGTGTGTTGTGTTGTGGTAAAAAAAGTTTAAAGTTTATTGTGGTTGTGTTGTAAGGCTTTTGTCAATTCCATAGACATGCTTTTAAATGTTAGTCTTGTCAGAAATCATCGTAAACGATCTTGTAAGGTCTTGACGATTTGTCTCCGTCAATTGCCTATAAGCTAATTTTGTTAATTTAAAATATTTATGATATTAACATATAAATATTTTTCTAATTTTGATCTTCATTGCATCTTTAAAGCACCATAAAGGTTGCTTGGTGACAGGACATACGCCGGGGTAAGGGCAGGGACCGTCCAAGTTCATAGCTACATTCTTCCGGTCTTCGCGGTCAACAAAGGACCCGGCCCACATAGAAAGCTAGGCCGGGTCCTTCGAAGGACGCAGCCATTGTGCTTAGTAGCTCAGCCTACCTACTTTAATTGTTGCCTCATTTTTTTTAGAAATTTGGTTTTAGCTGTTGGCACCAACCTTGTCATTCTGTTAGCAAAATCTATCCTGCACCCCTGGGCACATTTTAATGAGATTACCTTTCGGAATCAACGTAATTCAAGATGGACGCCACATCTAATTAACTTAGCCTGAACAAAAATGGCTGTAAGTCAGTGTGCTAAATATAATGAGCTGAACTCTGATGTGGTTTTTCCTCCAAATGTTAATAAATCGTTTGCCTTGCATGAGATTGGATACAAAACAGCTATAATATAAATTTCAACACAAGGTAATCTTAGTTTAAATTTCTGGTTAAAAAGAATAAAAATAATTCAGTGGGAGATACGCATTCCTTTGATCTTAGTATCGATTCAAAATTCACAAGTTAGTTATAAATGATGTAAGATTGGGACATTAAGTTTACTGCAGCACCATTATGTGATCTCTGTTCTCTCTTTGACCTGATTTTTGTTCCTGGCTTGTTTCCTCCTCTCATGTTCAAGTATGCACCGAGAAAAAAAAGCCTTTTTAATTTTTTATATTTTTTTAAATGTTACAGACAATTCTTGCTTCTAACCCAGGTCATCATGAGATATTTTGTTGTTTCAGGTGCTGACGTTCGATGGAAGAGGAGTGAGCGGCCATGCCAATCACGTAGCCATTCATAAAGCTGTCAGGTACTCCAAGTTTTTTTTCCATCAGTTTCATTTTATAATTTGACAACCTGGAGATGCCGTCCTCGGGAGGGTTCTGTGGTTGAAATGCAGAGACCGGCCTGCTCCTTAACAGGAAAACACTTTCCAGGAAAATGCTGAAAACTTGGACTCCCAACAACAGCTCTTCCACGCACACACTCACATGGAGCATGTTTTTCAGAACTGCTCTGTTACATAGCTGAGAGGTCATCCAAACAGATTCCTCAGAGGCACTGGGCTCTGGTCCCAGCAAGCAGTCGTAAATCCTGTCCCTGAAGTGCTGAGGAGGGGGACAGCTCCGCTTTGGAGAGTCCACCCTGATGGCCTAAATCAAAGTTCTTGTTTAACAGAAATGTTTGTGGCGTGAACGTCTCTAATATATACTCAAACTAAAGCTAGCTGTTTTGTTTTTACACTCTGGGGTTGACGACAAAGTTCTTGTATTTGTCCAAAAGCAAAATATCCTAGTGGACGAAACATGAGACTTTCATAAACTTATTGGATGTACGTCTCCAGTTAGCTAACATTTAGAATTAGTCCAATTCTAGATGGCCTCCAGAGCTAATTGACATTAGCCAACACATAAACAGCTGTAACTCAGTCACAGTTACAGATACTCTGCTGAAATTTGATATGGTAGTAGCTGAGAGTCATTCCCAACACGTACTCTGAATGTGACATCTCACGGTTTTTGCATGAGATTCCACATGAAGTTATTTTTACGGTTCAACCAGCAAGATGATCTTAAAACTGACATGAAAGGTGGCAGGAGGTTTGTATTCCTTCAAGGAATTCTGGGTCTTTAATTTTCTTCCTGGTTTGGCTTCCTGTTGGTTTGTGAGGCTYGTTTGTTTATGTGAGCTCTACAAATCACATCTCATGATTCCCATAAGGCTGGAGCCCATAGGGCTCTGCTTCTCAGGGTTTGGCTCTCTTGGTTTTCATCAWCAACAAGTACATAAAGGGAAATGCTTGGAAAGCAACAACAGTTCCTCCACTTAGTAGACAACAGATAAGTTGCTGTATTTTATGCACTAAACAGTAAAACCCAAGTGATACATTAGTTATTCTGATTTTGTTTTTCTTCAGACATCTGGCCTCCACAGGAGAAGTGCCCAAAGGTAGGTTTGACAAAAACGAAACATGTTTTTTGTTTTGTTTTGTTTTGTTTTTTTTTTTTTTTAGATGAGTCTGATTTATTAAAATCCATCCATTATCTTAACCCACTTCTTCCTTTCAGGGTCACAGGGGTCACTGATGCCCCTATCCACCAGTCATTGTGCAATTTGTTAATAAACAAAACAAAAATAAAAAGTTTTAAAAGTTCTTGTTGGTGTTTACAGACCTTTGCTGCAAAGATTGCTTCATTTTGGTCATTTTTTTATCTTTGGCGCCCTCTGCTGTCCAAAAAGGTTTAATCGGCCGGTGATCAAAGTGTCACACAAGCTCAAGTCTGAAAAATTGAGTCAGTAAAGACAAAATGTAATGATCAAATCTCATAAACCCATATTTTATTCACAATAGAACATAGTAAAAATATCAAATGTTCAAACTAAGAAATTGTAACCTTTTAATGAGGTTATTTTGAATTTGATGGCAGCAACACATTTAAAAAACGATGGGACAGAAGCAACAAAAGGCTGTAAAAGTAAGTGTTACAAAGAAACAGCTGGAGGAATGTTTTGTAATTAATTAGGGTAATTGATAACAGGTCAGGCTGAATGTCAGAAGAAAAAGACGAGCAGAGCTTCAATAGTCTGCAAAATAAAACAGTGGAACCATGTGAGAATAATGGAAGACATTGAAAATCCCATCATCCACCGTTCATAAAACCATCAGAATATTTCAAGTATCTGGACTCAGGAACAAAACATTCTGTAAACACAGTTGCTGGTTAAAGCTCTATCATGCAAAGAAGCAACATGTGATCATCCAGCAATGTCACCTTCTCTGATTTATTTCTTGTGGAAACTACAGACACCGTTTCCTCTGATCTAAAGAGAAGAGGGACCATCTGGCCTGTTATCAGCACACAGTACAAAAGCCAGCCTCTATGATGGTATGGGGGTGCATTAGTGCCATTTGATGTATTGTCGCCATCAAACATTATCTCATACTTAGTTCATGTTTACTGTATATAATATGATTCGGGATTTTTTTTAAACAATTAGGAAAAGAAAGTACTTTTTTGTACTTAACCAAAAAAATAAAAACAATCCTTGGCAGAGTGTGTGRGAATGGCTTAGTTAACCGTCTGTTTCTGCCGTCTGCTCGTGTGTTTTTACCCTCAGATTGCGTGCTGCTGTCTCTGGTGACTGTCGGCCTTTTCAGGAAATACATCTCTTTCCTGGAGCTTCCTCTCAGCTGGCTCCTGCCCTCACATCTCTGCTGTGTTATTGGCACACAGGGCTACAAACGAGCCAAAGTAAGCTTCAGYGTGTTCAGTTTTACTGGCTGGCAGACACGTCTCCTTTCAGAAGCTCATTTTAACACTTTGTTGATGCGTTTAAAAGAAATGTCAGTTTATTCCACCAAGGTTTTTCACAGAACGCTGCTTATTGGAATCCAAGAGACCAAGAAAGGAGTCAAGTTTTCTATAAACTTCCCGTCATGCTAAGTTTTTTTCCTTAATTCCTTTTTTTCTCTCTCTCTCTCTGTCTCAGGACGCCATGATGTGTCATCGCTCCCAGCTGTTGTGGTTTCGGTACCTCTACATCGCCTTCTCCCGGTACATGTTCATAAACACRTTCCAACTGATTCCACAAGAACTGAAGAGCCTCAAGTTTTATTAAAACTTTGCAGTTTGACAAAATTTTAGCGTGCTTTATAAAACTCTAAATATTTTTAAGCACACTTTCTTTTAAAGTGCCTGTGGCATCACATTATTGTAATAAATATGAATGCATTTTTGGAAAGATAGCATTAATAACATTGCAATTTTTTTAATTAATGCTGTTGAGATGAACAGTTGTTGAGGTTTTTGCATGGGAAGTAACAGGAAGTGATGTCAAAGGGGAATGTCTGCATGTGAACATTGCTACAACTGCTGACAACACAGCCTATAGAGAAGAATCWGATGTTTCTTTAGATTATATTGAGTCTGTCAGAGAGAGGTGAAGAGACAGACTTCAGATAATATTGTTTCAATGAAACAAACACCAAAGAGTTTTCTTTCTTAAAGAGTTCCCCTTTGATGTCACTTCCTGTTTGACTTTGAGCCAAGTTTAAAGATTGGCCAGTTATGTGACAAAATAGATACAATCATGTCTTATTCCAAGTTTCTTATATATGATGTTTTCTTTGACTTTTTATATTTAAAGAATATGCATGTCACAGGCACTTTAACAAAGCTATAGTTTAGTAAAACGAATAATGCCTTCTCTTTTTGTGACTTTATTTTTTTCAGGTCAGAACACTGTAAAATCACTATTATAGATTGTTACTGTGTATTTTGTGTATTTTTCTAAAGAAATGCTCATTAAAGGAGAGCTTTTTATCACAGCTGGTGTTATTTTTAGACGTCGTCCTCAGGTTTAGACATGTCTCTGATGCTCCTGTGAGATTTCATGCTTTCCTCCCACTTTTCCCCGCAAAATGTCTCCACTGTCACGCTGCGCACAGAACCTGGATCCAGACAGTGAGGAGCAACGCCTGGGGAGAAAAATTCAATCAACCGCCAGAGAAACGAGAKATGTTGTTGATTTGCATCTTATCRAGTAAAAAAATTAAAAATAAAAACTGCCTTCCGCGTATTTTAGCTTGGTTCTGGGAGTGCTGTAATAACAGAGGTGGTTTCCAGCTTCGTGTTTTAACACATCACGTCAAATACCCTCACAACAGGGAAGAAGAAACCAAACTGGTTCAGTGAGTTCGGTGTAAATGCATCAGGATTCATTGGAATCAACTCAGCTGTTATGTGTAACACGTTTACACCCTATAAGATTGGTGTAAATGTCTCGTCAGTAGGGACTTGATGGGGTTTGGGGGGTGTCGTACCGTATCCATCGGGGTTGGATCGTGGAGTGTAGAAACTCTGAACTCCACAGGTTTTRCAGAAGGTGTGTTTAGCCACGTGAGTGTTAAAGGTGTATGTGGTCAGGTTGTCCATGCCCTGGCGAGACAAAGGAAAGAAGAAACCGGTTAGCATTCCAATTCCTTTCACGTCAGAGTTTCATACCCAGATCAGCTGTATCTGTTTCGATCAAACATTGACAATGTTAGGAACAACCTCACACTGAGATATCGTGTTTAAACAATGCGTCAGGGAGCGTCTACCTCACTATATTTTAGCACAATATCTGAATTATTGCCTGAGTTATAGACATTTTTGGGATGGCTAGTGTTGACTAGCTGTGGCAGCCATCTTGAAAGGGATTGACTTCATACATGAGTCAGTTGTAAACGTACACCCGTGGAGGTACAGTATATTGACTAGAAGCGCTATCACGTTACTTTTCTCTTAGCCACAGTGTGGAGACGAGCTGGTACAACAATGTGGTCACCATGAGCTGTTAAATATAGATTAGCACGTCAGGGAAATGGAAATGGTCTAAACTTATTGCACTTTAACAAGTCCAAGGACTCCAAAGCGGTTCCCACACTGATGGTGGTAAGCTGCATTGTAGCCACAGCTGTCCTGGGGCRCTGCCGGGCTCTCTGACCACCACCACCAGGCAAGGCGGGTGAAATGTCTTGCCCAAGGACACGACTAAGGCGTCGTGCTCAGACCACAGCAGTCAGTTCTAGCTAACTAGAATCATGACGCCTCCAGTCAATATACCTCAATGTGTACATCTCATCACTTTCTGAAGGTTTCATTAAAATCTGTCCAATGATTCTTGAGAAGTTTTGCTAACAATCAGGGTGGACTCCAACAATTAATAATGGAATTTCTAACAAAAAAATGTTATAATTACCACTTGAAGTTTGTTTTGTCAGTGACTCTCAGCACCAGGTTTTAGTTCAATTCTTGTGAAATGTGTGACATTTTGGCCATTTTTTTGTTTGTTTTAGCTGGCTGTGGCATCCATTTTGAATTAGATTGACTCCGACACTCAGCTGTCAACCTACGTTCAATGAATATTTTCAGTGTTTTTACCAAAAACTGTTCAGTGATTCATGGGATGTTTTGCTAACAGACAGAGTTGACTCGAAATAGTTATTGCCATTATTTTAAACAAAGATCTTGGGCAAAGTCACTGCAACTACCACACCAGCTCTTAAGTCAATATCTTTAAAAATGACTTTGTTGCTATTTTTGTATTTTTAAGTTCAGTTGGCTGTGACAGCCATCTTGAATTGGTTTGAAAGGTTAATCTGTTGTAGTTGTTTGTAAAATAAACATTACATTTCAGGGTGAGTTTCTTACCTGTAGGAGTGTAAAGCGACTTTTTGGGACAATGAAATGATGGTTTTGTTTCTTGGTGCAAATGCTACAGCTATGGGGAAACAAACAAACGTTTTGTTAATCATTTACCCTTGCAAAAATGCATTTTATCCAATTTCGGATTTACAAAACGCCCGTAAGATCAGGGTGTTTGTGTCATAAGGTCATACACACTTGCAGTGAAAAACAAGGAGGTCAGGTGAGCTCCAGACTTCAAATCTAACAGCCCCACAGTGGCAGCCACCCGAATGTTTCACAAGCTCCATTCTGTAAATAAAATAAAAACGTCAGTGAATTACATTAATGTTTGGATCGAAGTTTTCTGGGAGCCTCTGTACCTTTCTAGAAAGTGGAGAGGAAACTTGAGCAACGTGTTTATGAAGCCTTTTGACTTGGAACTGGTTGTCTCGCACAGAAAGTACTAAGTCATCATGAACCCAATCAAAGTCCACCACTGATAAGTGACGCAGTAACAAGGAAGTTTCTGCTAATTCTGTTTGCTGCTGAGTAGATCATTTCAGCTGGGAACACTTTGTATGATAATCAGCTCTGTTAGAGCTCAAAGAACTTGAGAAGCTGCTTCCCTGAAACATTTTGAGTTRTTTTTTCCTCAGCTAAAGCAGGGCAGGGAGCAGCGAAGTTGCACAAACACGTTCTTTAGATGTGGATCAACCGGCTCCGTGTTGAACAGAACTGACGTGGTGCATCACGAGTTTGGTGTCATGTAACAGGGAGCTGGACGGGTGGGGTCCAGGGAATACTGTGACCCAGATACATATCTTAGGACTCTCAGGGCCGGGTCATATCTGGGACCCAAAAATAGAGACCACTTCTCCTTGTTTTAATTTAGTCAGAGCTGAAAATGGGCACTGGTTTCGTCTCTATTTTTACCATGTTTCTTTTTTTTTTCTTTTTCAGAAGCTCTTGATGAATAATCACATTGAAGAGAGTTTAAAAAAAAATCWGCAAATAAAAATAACCGAGTTACTCCAGTGTATATTTATAGGGATTTATATGAGATTTTCACAAGTGGTTAGAATTTGAAATCATACAAAACCAATCCAACATTTCTGATTTCTTCCAGGTTTATTAATATTTAGAATTACGCAATAAAGAATTAAGTAAGTAAGGAAGAAAATAAATGTCTGATGCACTTTAAGTTTATTTTAAGAGATAAAAATTTGCATCTGTTTTGTGAGAAAACAAAATGTTTGTGTCCTGATGTCTTCATTATCTCTAAACTCAGGACTAAACTTGGCAGTCTACAGTGTTTTTAGATAAAGAGAATTGGGGAAAATAACTTGTCTGACTTAAGATATTTTCAGTGGTGATACAGATGTCAATTTTAAAATAAGATTTTAAAATGTCATTAAATTTTCTCTTTTAAATATTCAGTTCTGTTAAGAGAATGTGCTTTAAAATGTAAGATTATTTTATTATCTACAGTTTTAATTCATTAAAATAAATGTTAGGCAAGAAGTTAAAAAAAGTAAAACCTGGCAGCCCAGGTTTTACTTTTTTTTTTTTACCCAGCTCATTTGCTTTGCTGAGCAAGATCTACAAGATAGTTTGACAGCCTAAAAAGTGCAAAGTCATTCAGTCTACATACACACATAAAAACACTGTTTGATGTAGTAAAACAGATAAACAAGTCCTTAACAATCATTATAGATGAGATTCGTTAGTTACAGATAGTTTTTAGTTAAAGACTGGATAACAAATGTTTTAAAATGTCTCTTGTATGAAAAGAAGAAAAGCTTAGTCATAGTCACGCATTACTCACGCATTACTTCCTGTGACTCAACAACCAATCGCTGTTCGAACAAACAACCGCGTTAGCCAATCAGAAGTGCGGAGAAGGTTCCTGTTGCTGTGCGGGTTCTGGTAAATTCTAAAGCCAGACCGTAGTGCAGCTAAATTATCATTCCGCCGCCGATATTTTGTTGGTTTCATCAAAAAAAAAAAGCACGATTTATTCATTTTTTTACAACAAGCGTACAAATGCAAATTTGGTATTTAGATGTATGCAATTCCTTTACAATCGATTTAAATTAAATGGACGGTTTTTGTGTGGGTGTTTGGAACTACGTTTTTGTGCGGAAGGATATTAACCTATCTCAGCACTATATAAGACCGTCTCGCCTTACGCATTGCAGACTTGCACCCGTCGTCGAGAGATAGAAGTTGTAAGAAGTTCYTGGAAGCGTCGTCAATTTGTGAGTGTTTTAATACAAGTGTTATTTTTACCAAATTTTATATTTTAAACTAAACTGGAGTTTTAGACAAGTTTTTTTTTGGTACGTATAGGATTTTACGCTTTGTATAACTGAATTAACGTTAGATACGAGGCAGAAGTAAATTATTGTGTGGCTTAATTACGTTTTATGTAGGCCATTTTGACTTTTTACTGGGTAGCTTGTAGTTTTTCGATCATTAAAATGCGGTATTGTCTACTAGTTGAATACAGCAGTGACTCGACACATCTCCCGACCGACGAACAAAGGGCGGCTAATGTGATCTCAAAATGGCGCTCGAGCTGAAATGGCCTTTAGTTCATTACAAAATGAGTCAGTCTTTTCTTACTCGTAGAATAGTTATAGTTTGGCTAAAATGGGAACTAAATTAATAGACACGGGTTAACTTAAAGCTGATAAATTGATTTTAAAGTTTATATGTACTAATGGCTTTTTTTTTTTTTTTTTTTTTTTTTTTTTT
>NW_013952627.1:359895-363568 GCF_001266775.1 Austrofundulus limnaeus
ACCCTGTCCGACTACAACATCCAGAAGGAATCAACCCTCCACCTGGTCCTGCGTCTGAGGGGTGGGCAGTAAAAGATGATTCCATGTTCAGTGTTTCTTGTTCAAAATTTTAATAGCCATGCATAAACATTTGAGCATGTTAACAGCAAATGTTTTAATCTGTGACCAAAATGTTGAATAAAAAGTTGAGCAACTCCTGTCTGTCCTCATTGAAAAATAAACATGACTTCATTTTTCAAATTACAAGGTTAATTATGTCTTTGTCAAAATATGGTTCTAGCATGACATTGAGTTAAAATTACTTCACTGTGAATGCTTTAAAAATTATAGCACTTAACATAAGTTTAAAAATGAACTGGAGCACCACACTGACCATTATAATACCCATTGTAGGGCAAATTCAGACTAATTTCTACCGTGATGGGGTCTATACTTAAGTAAAGACTTGATTTACTGAATAAAATACACTTCTTAAAAACGTGCTCCGTCAAGAAGCCCAGCCACTGAAATGACAGGTTTGTCCATGTGACCCGGAAGTGAAAAAAGTTCCTGTTAGAGGAATGCGACCAAAGCGCACTTTTTTAACATTTAAATGTTTTTAGTATAAAAATGTGCTAAGCTACTCAACTAGCTGAAGTTATATTTAATATTTATATTTTTATTTCGAACAGACAAAACATCAAAAGGAAAAGAAAATAGAATGAAATAAAATGTAATACAAATTATTTTGCCCGTGTGACATGCAACATTTTATATTTTCTGTTCGAAAAGGAGCAGGTAGAAGATACATCTTATGTCCTGCCCCTTGTAACTTCCGGTTTACAATTTAGATGTGATTTAGTTGTCCATTTTTATTTTAGAGACTTGTTATTTTGTGAATATCAATTTTAAAACATGTCAAAGTAGCCATAAAATCGGCTACGCAATAAAAAGGGTCTATTTTAATTGGCGTAATAATACAGCTGGGTGACGTACGTTCAGTATAAAAGATCCCGTCCACTAAACAACCTCAGTCAGGAGTCGAGGATTTAGAGGTGCGGTTGTAATCTAACAGGAGCAGCTGTCGACTACAATTGTAAGTATAAATTTTCCCTTGTTTCGATTTTACTCATATTTTGTTCTTCGGTTCAGTAGCTTATGTTTAATTATTGTCACGTTTGAATCTAGTCCGATTTGTTACTTTAATTTTACGACAATCCAGCAACAAAAACCGACTGAAATGACTAGCAGCAAACAAACTAATTAGATTTTCTGAGGTTAGATACAACCGTGAAATGCATTATAAAGTTTCTAACTTTATAAAGAAACAGAGTTATTCTAGCTGTTTCATCCATTAAGGCCTTAAGCTGCTGTGAAGAGAAGAAGGGTGAAAATGAAGGCAAACAATAGCTTTTTCTAAAATGGCGCATGTTCTGGAAACGTCGCTGTGTTTTTAACAGGATGTTAAAACAGGATTTTAAAAAATGATTATAATCAGTCCCACTGACTAGGTTCGGTAGGACAACTGTAATTTTATTATTTGTATGAGTGTAAAACAGTCTATGGTCATAGTGTTTTATTTTTATTCAAAACTGTTCTCTTTGTCTATTTTTTTTTTTTCCATCGAGGTAATCATTGCTCTTTTTATCCGATTTAACTGTAATGACTAATTAAGGTTTATTTTATTTTTACAGGTATAAACATGCAGATTTTTGTCAAGACCCTCACTGGCAAGACCATCACCCTGGAGGTGGAGCCCAGTGACACCATTGAAAATGTCAAGGCCAAGATCCAGGACAAGGAAGGCATCCCTCCTGACCAGCAGAGGCTGATCTTCGCCGGCAAGCAGCTGGAAGATGGCCGCACCCTGTCCGACTACAACATCCAGAAGGAGTCCACTCTCCACCTGGTCCTGCGTCTGAGGGGTGGGCAGTAAAAGATGTCATGATTTTATTCTGCTAAAATAAAATCACTTAAGTGTCAACTGAAACTAATAAAGCATAAGATTGCAGTGAATGGCCTCAGTTGTTTTTCTTCCTGTATATTTATAACCCAATGTGTGTCTCTGTGAAACGTAAGTTTTAATATAAACATGCCTTATGATCTTGCWTAGGTTCATATTTGCAAATTTATCGGCCCTCGAGTTGTGACTTTAAAATTCTCAAATCATTTCTTGCTATTTTAAACCACTAGATGTCACCACCTCCTCACATCAGGTCTTGCTGTAGCACTGATAACAGAAGTGTGCAGCTGGTCCCATGAGGTTAGATGTACATTTAGGTTTAACTGTACTGTAAATAGACTTATTTCTAATTTCTGTGTAGCGGGGACCCCTCATTCAGAGCTTTGTGTTCTGCTGTGCCCACTAAGTGCAGCAGATGGGCGGACCTACACTCAGAAATATTTAACCCTAATTTTAAAGATTTATGTAATTTTATTACATGACAAATACCCATTTCCTTTTTAGGTAAATTTAACACAAAATTACAAACCTTTCATGATGCCAGTTCATTCAAGTAATAAAGTCTATTTTAAATGCATAATCTTCAGGTGTTCAGTGTAGTTACTCTAATTGAAGTATTTAAATTACAAAACATTGTTTGAATTGCATAATATTTAGGTTACAAAATAAATAGCATTTTTTGTGAATTACATGTCATAGTTAAATTAGTCAAAATGCAATATTTATGCAATTCCTTTCCATTCAGTACCATTAATGATGCATWGCAATCAGACCACCTTGTTGATTAAACAACTTTATTAGCATTAAAGACAAAATTATCAAAATGATGCTTCAGTCATAATGTATTTAAATAAAAGTTTGACTTGTTTACATTAAGAAGACCCTATGTCCTGTTTTTGTCGTACTTTCCCCTTTGACTTCCATTCATTTTTGTAACTGTATTCATGTCTAACCCAGACATTTTCCCTAAAATTAACCATTACTGGTTTATAGTTAACCCTAACCTGAACCAAATCTTAATTCACACCATACCTCTAAACCTTAGTAGTAAAGCACAGTAGAGCTGCAAACAAAGTGAGGACATTTAAGAGGTCCTCATTTTACATCAAAGACCTCACTTTGATAGTAACTATTGCACAAATGGTCCTGAGTCAAAACAAGTACACACACACACATGCATTCGAAAAGCAGATTGAATAAATGTCAACTAGTTCCATTCAACTAAATCGAGTAAAGATAATAGTTTTACTTTATATTTTATGTAAATTTCATGATAAAATAATTTAAAACTAAAATCCATTACATCTGTTTATTTTTCATACATATCTTTTCAGGGATGCATATCACCCACTACCTTTCATGTCAGACTTTTAAACTAAGATTACAAATAACAGACAGAAAGGCAGTGCCATGGACAAGCTGGGAGTATTTGTACGACTCCGATGGTTGGGGCTGGACTCAGAGAGGACTGTCCATGTCTCGTAGTACATCCCAGTCTGGTGGTCCTCCTGCACCCATCGGGCCATGTCATTGAACTGGTTCCCTGCAGGGTAAAAGACAGAGCCTCTTGACACCAAGGAAAAGGTCAAATCTGTAACTTTCATGCAGACATCCTTCAGTTCCTGAGTCACACAAAACAGGATCAATTCACAGCTGGAACAAAAAAAGCAGAAAAACAGAACTCTCAGCTGGACAGAAACCTGATCCTCACTCATCTGGCTGATGAGACCT
>NW_013952627.1:365537-373871 GCF_001266775.1 Austrofundulus limnaeus
ATTTTGACTGGATCAAATTATTGTGGGGGTCATAACCCCCCTAACCCCCCTGCAAATTACGCCTATGGTTAACTGAGCCAGTGGCTCTGGACAGTTCTCTCCTAAAGAGGAGGGAATTTCTAACATTAACATTTGCAGCTCTGTCTCTGCATGTGGACAAAAAACTCTTGGCACTGACACGATGCTCTTTAACGTGGAGAATTAAGAATCATTATTTAAGGAGAGCTGTTCTCAGTTTTAAAATAGTTTTTTTGATTGTACCATTATTTAACCAGGCAAATCCCACTGAGATCACAGATCTGTTTTTCAAGAGCAGCCTGGGTCTGAAGACAAATGGAGGCACGAGGAGAAAGTGCAAACTGCACAGAAAGACCCCAGGTCTGAACCAGGGATCAAACCCAGGACCACCTTGCTGTGAGGCRTCTGAAGCTTTTAAACTTTTCTATACTCACCCTATATTTTACACTCACTTCTACCTGTTAAGATAGTTGCCCACTAAATGTAATGTTTTATTCAACCCTGTATATAATCACTGCTTGATTTTTATTTTTATTTTTTGTACTTCCTCCAGTTATTTCCATCCTTCCTGTCTGCTGGATTTGAAACAAACAATAACCTTTATTTCCCTCCTCCCATTCTCTGCCATTCAGGTTTTACTTGGTTCTTAATAATAGGTTGTATTTCAGATTTACTAATGCAATTTTCATGACTTAATCTTGTTTTAGGGACTGTCTGTAAAAGTAGCAAAACACAAGCTAAAAGCTATAGCATTAGCTATAAGGTAAATAGCAAAAATACTAGTTAAAATCTAAAGACAAATTATAAAAAGGTCAGCTAGAAGCTAAAACTAACAAAAGGCAGGCTAAAAGTAGCAAAACACAAGCTAAAAGCTATAGCATTAGCTATAAGGTAAATAGCAAAAATACTAGTTAAAATCTAAAGACAAATTATAAAAAGGTCAGCTAGAAGCTAAAACTAACAAAAGGCAGGCTAAAAGTAGCAAAACACAAGCTAAAAGCTATAACAAGCAATAGCTAAAAGGTACAAATATCAAAATAAAAATATAAAAACACTAGACAAGGTTTAAAAAGCCATCTAGATGCTAAAACTAACAAAATGCTGGCTGAAAGCAAAAAGTAATAAAAGAAAATGCAAAAGGCTCAAAATGCTGGCCAATTGCAGCAGAAGGCTTGTTAGCAGTAAACAAATTGCATTAAGTCGCAAAAGTTTGGTTTCAAGCAAAAAAAATCGTCAAATATTTTGCTGCAAAGCATAAAAWATAAGAGAAGACAAAAACAGAGAAGGTGTTCTTTCAAAGAGAATATTTCTGAGGGAACTGAGGAAATCTCAGTGTATTTCTATGGGGGCATATTTGTTAATTAATGTTAATAATTATAAAAGTTATAAAGCACTTGTCTCCTGAATGAGCTGAAGATTTTAATGAATAAATTATTAAATTAAYASAAAGTRTGCAGAAGTACAGCAGAAAATGGACAGAATAAAAATGAAAACATGGTGTGAATGCAGTTTTAAACCATTTAAYAAGTCTATGAGACCCCCTGTCAGTGGGTCTCAGTGGGTTTGCCCGCTGCCTGTCAGGCTGGACAGCTCAGCTGGGAGCTGCTGTCTCACTCTGCTGCAGGCTGGGGGCACACATGGCTGGCTGGGGGGGCTTCTTCGTTTCGCTCCTCAACTACAAGACAGAGAAATATGTCATCGCTGAAAACAGGAGAATTGGAATATTGTTCCGGCTCTATCAGCTGGCCGTGCTGGGATACATAATCGGGTGAGATCCCCCCTGCATGCCCCCCTACCCCTGATAGAGAGCATGGAGTTTAAAAAAAAAAGCAGTGAGAGTGATGCACAAAGTTAAAAATAGGTGAGCTTATGGAAGGTTTTTGCGTTGCTGGTGGTGTTAAAGWAGCACAGCAGATTAGTTTTTTTAACTTTCAAAACTGCAAAGAGCTGCTTGAGTCACCGATAATGTAATTATTCAACCGTTTATTTTGTAATGTCCAACAGGTGCAATCAGCTGTAAACAGAAATGTTTCAAACGAATCCAAAATAATAACGCTGACTCAGTTAGCTCCACCATGAGGACGGTGGCTGCTGCAGGGTGAAGGTTGTAAAGTTTTATTTCGCTTAGYGACGTGCACGTCTCCTGTTCCTGCTTTTATTGCCTCATGCATGCGCTCAAAAAAACAGATTGTTGGATTTACTTAAGTCAACAATTCCCACTCAGCTGAGCTGAGTAAGTGTAAAGCAACCTTCACGTTTTCTTTAAAAATAAATGTGAAAGCTGCTTTCCAGTAAATCCAACGATCTGTTTTTTGAGTGTGCTTCTACAATAATAACCACTAGACACAGTCCTGAGAGGAAGGAACTGTCAGGGTTCTTCTTTCTTTTATAATAAATATTTGAGCATGTGTAACTTTTACAAAGTATTTCTTTTAATCATAACTTTTGCTTCCATTTTGTTACATTCAAAACACAAACATGATACGTTCATTTCTTCACTTTAAAATTTAACATCCAGTTACAAAATACAAATTTACAGAGCTYATCATGAAAAGAGTTGTTTATGCACTCTAAAATTGAAGTGTTGGATTTACACAACCAAGATACATCAAACCGAAATGAGTAAATGAAAATTATTAACTCAACTTGGTTTAGTGAAACCATTTAAGTAAATTTAAAACTTCATTTCTTAGAGTATATACAAAAGTACTTTTACTTACACTTCCCAGATTAATGTGAGCAGCTAAGACTGTACTTTTTTTAATCAGTGAAATTCATTTTCTATCAAGGTACTTTTACTTTTACGAGTTATTTCTTTTAAATACTTTATACCTGTACGTATAAGGACATAATAAAATAATTTGAGCTTTAAGAGGTTCTAAAATTGTTCAACTCTGAGTGTACAAGATCACAACAGATTCCAACATTAAACATCACCTTTTGTTTGAACAGATGCTAGAACCTCCTGTAACAGTGTTTTTTTTTAATGTACAACCGTATGAGTCTCTCGCAGTAAAGGAGAAATTTTGGCCCGCTCCATTTTACAAGGTTTGACTGTCCCACCTGTCAACAACGATGGACGAAGCGTCTCTACCCTGTCGTTCAATCGAAGCCAAACTGTCTGTATTTTTGGGAGCTGTCATGTGGGAGTTTTGGAGTCTCCACAAACGTGGAGTTGTGTCCTCGATAGGAAAGTCACACCTACTCAGCTTGCTAACAGGCTAAGTTGGTCAATCACAGTGTAATGGGACACTTTTCAAGCCTCAAATTGCTGACTGAAACCAGGGACGGTTCATGGCATAGGCAGTATAGGCAAATGCTGAGGGCGCCATTCGGCTAGGAGGTGCCACAAATGGAGGACGGAAAATTTTCATGTATATATTTAATTTAGTCTGTAGAATAATCACTGGTTCCTCAGGTTTATGAACTTGTTCGTAGGTTTCTCAGCTGATTTGTTACTACATGAGGTTACATGGTGCAGAGGATATTTCATGGTAGTATCATATGATGCAGTCAAGACTAACTACTGATGTTCAGTGCGTAAATAGAAAACTAATAAGGATAATGGAAGTTTCAGATCTCAGATAAAGTTCAGGTTAAAGTCTGGTTTTCAGTGCTCTATCTTCAAAAAATACTGATTTTATGTTGTTTTATTGATCTCAAGAATTCAATAAAATGCTCATCGAATGACTGGAAAAGGCAGAGTTTTGAGTAAAAAAAATTTTTACGAAATTTTCCAGGGGTTTATATCCTTGGATGTCCCCTAGAACTGCTTCACTCCGCAGCTGCTGGTTGACATGAACAGATGTTCCTCGTTGATGTCAGCAGATGTCAGTTTCAAAAGAATTATATTAAATATTTTAATTAGACAACCTGGTATCTAAAGATAAAAAGTAACATCAAAGACAAAACTATTTATTTTGATACTTGAATGGATGTAAATTAGCAGTGAGATTTAGAAGACTGCAGTAGGAAATCCTGCCAGAACACCAAATTGACTAGGGCCCTGACTGAAACTAAGCATACTGAAAAAAAAGCATAAAGTCAGTTAAAGGACAGGAAATAATAGGGTTGTTTTGTAATGTGTGTTTTTCTTTTTTATTGTCTGGGATTTTTTTTATGTATTATGGCAAATAAAGTACATCATTATCACAAGCAAAGGAAGAGCTACAAAAATCAACACAAATTAAGATTTGAAAAAAAAAAAGAAAGATCTGATGTGTATTTTTTTAATTTTTAGTCTGGAAAATGTTTGTTTAGATCAGGATGTCCAATCCTGGTCCTCACGGGCATGGTCTCTGCTCCAACACACCTGATTTGAATGACTAGAAGGTTTCTGCAAAACCTGGAAAGGTAATTCAGTCACTGAATCAGGGGTGTTGGAGAAGAGAATCAGGTAAAACATGCAGGATAGTGGCCCTTGAGGACCAAGATCCTGGTTTAATTGTGAAGGTCACAAATCAAAAATACTCCAACCAACCAACTAGGGACTACTCGTCCTTTAACTTCCTGTTTCCGGCCCTGTTTTTGGATGATCCCACCACAACATTTCAGTCAGATTTTCTGATGTGTTTAGGATCATTGTCCAGTTTCATTATCATTAAATTCAGTCCAAACTTCAGCTGTCGGACAGATGGCCTCACGTTTGGCTCTGAAATCATTCCAGGTCCTGTAGCTAAATCATCAGCCCTCCTCCTGATATGAGGTGTTTGTGCTGATACTCGGTGTTAACCGTGGCGATGGAAAGCAGTCGTGGAAGTTGATTGCTCAATAGAACCAGACGAGCTGATCCTCGAAGCTGTGCCTCTTGCTAATATAACAACCGATTTCTGTTTTTTTTAATCTTTATTAATAACAAATATTTACAACATATTCTTGCAAAAGCAACAACTGGAAGCCGACCATTTTCAGCAAAATGACATCACGAATTTCTGACCAGTCAAGATTCAAAGATTCAAAGTGTTTATTGACAAATACACAGATGAAAACATGTTTCCCTGAGCAATGAAATTCTTACTTTGTCGACCACTTTGAATGCCGAGAGACAACCATACTACCATACCAAACTCAGACACTGAACTGCGTTGTCCGATTGGTCAGAGTTCTGACTGGGGCCAATGAACAAGATGAGGTGTTGGTAGGACGTTAACAGAAACCATGTTACACTATTTTTAAGCAAGCATTTTTAAGCAAGACAAAAGAAGACAAAAGAAAATCAGCCTTGAGATGGAGCTCTCTTTCTCTGAGGACTGCATTGTCTGACATTCTGGGACAGTCACTCCTTGGAAGATTCAGCTTTTCTGTTTGACTTCATTTATGTTTAATACACAGTTTTATGGCAGAACCTGTGAGATGTTCCTGCCAGCATTAAACGTGCTCTTTTTGTCTGGTCAAAGCCAAGAGAAGGCTTCTAAAACTCAATGAACGATGGAGCTCTTTCACGCCTCAGGTGGGTGTTTATTGTGAAGAAAGGATACCAGGAAAGAGAGGAGGCCATCCAGAGCTCAGTCATCACCAAACTGAAAGGGGTCACACAGACCAACACCTCTGAGGCGGGGCCGTACCTGTGGAGCGCTGAGGATTACGTCATACCTCCAAATGTGAGTCTGCCTCTGTCCTGGTCCTGCTGAGACAGAWTCGGATGTTAAGCATCAGTTCTGTCATGTATTGTTAGCTTCAGCGTTCTTCTCAATAACTTTAAYACAATTGAGCTTGTCTTGGAGCCTAATTAGTTTAACCTTTTGTGTTTTCTCTCCGGGCATGACTGGACTTTTTTTTAGGGTGAGCAAGTCTTCTTCATAGTAACAAATTACATAGAGACCCCCAATCAGAGGCTGGGTTTCTGTGCTGAGGTCAGTAGAKATATATAATAATCTGTCTACTTTTTCTTGTTACAATGAATTGTTTTTTTTAATCCTAAAAGCCCTTTTTTTCTCTCTCTCAGAGTTCCAAGGTGCCAGATGGTCAGTGTCAAAGTGATGATGACTGTCTGGAAGGAGAGAGTGTGACRGCTGGGAATGGTGAGGGCTGGTTGTTGTTTTTATCTGCAATCAAAATAGTTGTCAGGACTTTTTGTCAGTGCACTTATTTTGAAACCGAAATATTAAATACCCACAGTAATGATTTCATTAGGGCACACATGGGTCTGTCTCAGCCTGGCCATCCCTTCTCTGCTCCGCCTGTGCTTTCTCCTATTGACTTGGATTTCAGCCATCCCAATCAGCAAACAGAAATAGGAGTTGTGAACAATGGCGTCAATTTTCGGTGCTGTTTTAGTCCGTCTGTAGTYCAGCAATGGCAGTGGAGGAAATAAACGAAGCCCGTTCGTGTTGACAAGGCTTCCAAATTAAATTAAATTAAATTAAAATAAATTTAATTAAATTAGTCTCACAACGCCTGCAGCACTCATTTACAGCCATCTTGTTTGGCTTAGTACTTCTCTCTTCTCAGTAGGGGATGGTTGTTTACAGCACACACAATTTTTGGTTAGCTTCTTAGCTTAGCCTTCACGGYCGAACTGGCGCACTGCATACATCACGGCCAAACGTTAGCGGTTGGGTAAATCAGATCCAATCATTTTAAACTTCAACAGAGTCCACGCCTCCAGCAAGAAATCATTACTCAGTAGCCRAGGTTCCAGACCCTCTGTAGGAAGCAAAGCAAAGAACAAGGAGCTGGTTTTCACCAGGCTCTGTCTATGTGAACTAGTTTTTATGACCCTTTCTGATGTAAAAACTTGGTCCAGTAGTCCTTTTGTKTACCAAAGCCTGGCCCTAATATGGTGGAACTCCATTTTTGGGTCAGGTAGGACCTAAGTATGAAGGGTTAGTTATTAATATGAGGGTAAGGGTCAGAGTTAGTGTACAGAAATGAATGAAAGTCAATACACAGTCCTAATAAGGATAGAAATACACACTTGTGTGTGCATTTTTGCCAAACTATGGCATGAATCAATGGAGGARTTTTAATAAAACTTGCAGAAAGTYATAATTGGATGCACAGCTATAAAGAATTAACTTTCAGAGTCATGATTCAAGAGGTCCACCACAACCAAGAAAACTAAAAATTTATTATAACACAAACTTTACAGATATTGAGCTAAAACTTGGTGTTGTGGTAGCTGAGAGTCATCCTCAACACAACCTTGGAGCAACATCACAGGATTGCAGGACCTTGCAATATCACATGAGATTAGGAAAATACCCTTCACTCAAAAAAAACGATGTGGATTTCCTTTCACTTTCAACAGGCTCAGTGTGTATTATGCATCATACAAACTATGAATCTGGTTGTCTCCATCAGGAATAAAGACTGGGTTGTGTGTGAACAGCACAGGGACCTGTGAGATCCACGCTTGGTGTCCTCTTGAACACAGCAAGAGACCTATGTGAGAATTTATCTCTTATACAGAACGTTAAAAATTTGCTTCTCTGAGCCACACTTCCTCTGATATCTCTCAAATATATGTTCTTCTAATCTCATGCTTATTTTCCTCCAGAAAGCCCTTGCTGAGTGACGCAGAAAACTTCACCATCTACATCAAGAATTTCATTCGGTTTCCCAAGTTTGAATTCTCCAAGTAAGTAAGTTCCAGCAGCTCCCTGGTGTCCCTGTGGTTTCAAGGCATCGTGACATTGAGTGAGACGGGGGATATACATGCTCAGCGGCTGCTTTAAATAGCTTCGGGGTGCAGAGGACCTTCTATTTATACCAGCCCGTGCATTGCTCTGCAGCGAGACAGTGACACAGTCATCTGAGACGTCCTTGACAGCGGCCCTTTAAACTGGACAGGTGTGAGATCGGACAGGGGTCGCCCAGAGATCTGGACCATTGCCCCCWCCCCACTGTTGTTCTCTGTCCACGTCCTGCAGAAAGATGCCACAAGCCACAGCTAATTACATTTACACACATACCTAATTTGTCTTCATTAACTGTGATATGCTTGGGCTTGATGAGAATCGACAGGTAATACGATCGCTGCTATAACAGGGGGCTCACTGAACGTGGCAGCTACAGTCTTACACTGAGGAACGGTCATCAGAACACCAGAATTTTATTCACTGGGATCAAGAGTTATAGGGTCTGGTCCACATAGAGTTATAGGGTCTGGTCCACATAGAGTTATAGGGTCTGGTCCACATAGAGTTACGGTCTGGTCCACATAGAGTTATAGGGTCTGGTCCACATAGAGTTATAGGGTCTGGTCCACATAGAGTTAGGGTCTAGTCCACACAGAGTTATAGGGTCTGGTCCACATAGAGTTATAGGGTCTGGTCCACATAGAGTTAGGGTCTGGTCCACATAGAGTTATAGGGT
>NW_013952627.1:375505-391829 GCF_001266775.1 Austrofundulus limnaeus
CTGATAACTCATGGAGGGTCAGGTTGTCAGCGAAGCAGAGTTCAGCTGGTGTTCTCACTGCGTGTATGTTCATTATTTTGTGTCTCAATTTATTAATTTGCTACATGTTCGATTCATGGTCGTATGTGTTTAAAGAAATAAACTAGAAAAAAATGTTTTAAAATAATTTAAAAGCATTCAACGTCTCTGCTGCAGTACCGTAGCCCCATCCTTGAAGATCTCTGTATTAACACATTTTTGAAGCTCTTGTGAGCCACATAAACTGCAGTGGCGGGTCACATTTGGCCCGTGGGCCTTGAGTTTGATGTGTTGTATGTTTTTGTGATTTTGGTGTCTGTGTGGATCAGGGCGGCTCTGTTGGTGTCCTCATCGAGTGGTACTGTGACCTTGATAGGGACTCCTCTGAGTGTAATCCTCAGTACAGCTTCACACGTTTGGACACGGACCTAAATAATTCAGTTACATCAGGATACAACTTCAGGTCTGTCTGTGAAACCCCTCAGGCCTCTGCCTCCACTCTGACCCTCCATCTTTCATTAAGTGAGCTATCCTCCTACAGGTATGCCAGGTACTACAAGGATAAAAATGGGGAAACCTTTCGCACGCTGTACAAAGTGTACGGGATCCGTTTTGATATAATGATCAATGGCCAGGTAAAGCAGAGGCGAGCACTTTTTATAAGATTCAACTGATCCCAGTAAATGTCTTGTTAATGTTTTACAGGCTGGGAAATTCAATATTGTTCCTACAATAATAGCTATTGGCTCTGGTGTTGCTCTGATTGGTATAGTAAGTCGTTTATTTACCATTTTTATTAGTTTTCCGGCAGATATTTGATTATCAAGTCACCACATTTTCTGTTTTTTTTTTTTCAGGGGGCTTTTGTCTGCGACATGATTTTACTGTACATGATGAACACTAGCTCCTTCTACCGAGAGAGGAAATTTGAAATAATCAACTTCAAGTATGAATCATTGCATGCACATTTTTATTTGACTAGTAAGCCTTTTTTTTCACATGCTCAACTCTTTGATTCTGTGTTGCAGAAAGGAACGCAGCAAACCAAAAGATGGGAAAACAGGACAGCGGGACAAGAGGTCCAGGAAACCCGGAGCAGAGAAAGACGCCGCCAACTCCATCAAACAACAAGAGGAGACAGAAGTCACCGTGGAACATCCTCTGCCTCCTGAAGAGAACCGGGGTCTCACCATTCCACGCAACACAGGCCAGAGATACTCTTCTGTTCGGGCCAAACCAGGCGCGACGGCACCAAAACCTCACATCACCTTCTCCACATAGAACTAGGTTTCACAGCAAGATGGGAGACAGGTGTGTGTTTACACTGAAGGAGGTGGAGACTGAACCTGGCTTCACCTGGAGAACAGCTCAGCTCTGAAAGGACCAGGGAACTGATGTGTTCAGGTGCTGCGCAACAAAAGAATGTTGTCAGTTCAGAAAGTGAAACTCGTTATAAATTCATTACATGTAGAGTGAAATATATCACGAATTTATTTCTTGTAATTTTGATAATTATGGCTTATAAATAATTTAAAAAAAAGGTTTGTGTCTCATGTAATTTGAATATTACATTGGCAGCTTTTGGTAAAAATCAACAGAAGTGTCCAAATATTACTCAGAAGTATGTTTTTAAAAGGCTTCAGTAGAAGTAGAAGTATCAACTCAAGCTTTTTACTCAAGTAAATATGTAAAAATGGTTTTTAAAAGTGAATGTAAGACAAAAACTCAGGTTGCACCACAGGGGTCTATAGTGCACACCTCTACCTCCCCAAAAACATTTTTAAGGCCATAATGTTATATAAAAATGTTAATGATGAAAAATGTGGGATGCACTAGGCCAGTGCAGACCCCCCACCCCCTTTCTTGTTCAAGCCAACCTGAGACTCTCCCTCAGCCCCGCCCATCTCCCACTACTCCCCACTTCTCCCAAAGATGAGCCCAACCTTTACATTTTTAAAATCAAAAATAATAAAAGAATACAATAATKAGTTCCAAACTTTTATCTGGACAATGGAAATTTAAAAAAGAACAGTTATACGGAGTCCTCCAGACTCTGTATTTCCAGACAAAATGCAAACATGACTTTCATCTGAAAAAGAGGATCTTGTCTCCTGGGTCCAGGTAAGACACCTATGAAGTCTCTGCTTCAGGAGAGGCTTCGCTTGAACAATGAGACATTTCTGGTCCATCTAGTTCAAAAGAAATGAGCTCTGGCTCAAACTGCCAGAAGCTGGCTGCAGTATTCTRATTTTCTAAGACACTGGATTTTGATTTGTAACCCATTAGCAAAATTACAAGAAATAAAGGCTTGAAATATTTCACTGTGWGCTGAAACTATATAAGTTTCACTTTCTGGATTGACAAGAAAAAACAATTTTTTCACAATAGTCTAATTGTTTTGGCTGCACCTGTAGACAGGTGGAGACAGCAGATCCACCATTCCTCATAAAACTGCTGAAAAGAAACATGGTTTCATATTTGTCATAAAAAAAATGCCAAACTATCAGCTTGGTTGGATTGACATTAAATAAGCACAGCTTTTAATCTGTCTAACAGAAGTCTCAAACGTTGTTTTCCTACTTAAGTTAAAGCCAATAAAGTATAAAAAACATAGAGATTTAAAAAATAAAAGCAAATATTCACAAATCTTAAACACTAAAATATGACTAAATGTGAAAAAGTCCCAATAAGGACATTTTATTAATGAGGCATCATAAGGGGTTAATTCTACACAAACTCTGTATATAAATACATTTTTAGTGGGAAAATGCATGACATGCAGGAGCCACAAGCATATTTACAGTTGACTGAGTGAAACTTATCTACTGTGATCAAGTGGGGTTTTTCCTGAGTGTTAAATGTATTTTGTGGTTCAAGAACTTACTTTTGTTTTAAATCTGTCTCTTTATTTATTAAATGTACTTAATTCTTTAAAACACATTTGTCATGTTGATTTGACGGACACAAATGATCCATGAAAACAGATTGTAAAGACATGTTTATTCACAGCTGCTATCATATTACACATGAAATTGATTTCGCATTTTACTGTTATTAAATTAATAATTGTGGCTAAAGCCTTGGCATGGATGTCACCAAGAATAGAACTAGAGTTACATGATAAGAGTTCGTAACAAATGGTAGATTTGGAGCAAGAAATAAGGGAAGACGAGCAATCCTCTAAAAATCAACAGCTCACTACAGAAACGTTTTCACAATAAGGTCTATCTACATACAGCAGACTAGACAAACCTAATGCACTAAAGAGCTTTTTATCGAAATGGTTTTGTGTGTTTTGTGGTAACTTCATCTCAGTATACATGCACCATCCCGTACAAAAATGTCCAGAACAGGACGTAGGTGAAAAGCCCCCCGACAAGGCCTCCGGTGAAAAGCAGCCGCCGAGACTTAAAGCATTTGTTCCACCGCCGCCCGGCCTTGAGGATGAGCAGCAGCGAGAGCAGGAAAGAAGAGAGGAAATAAAACACGAAGCCGTAGAGTCCCGTCAAGCCCAGGATGCCGGCTGTCGCTCCAGACAGAGCGGACACGGAGGTGCGGCAGTAGTCCAGCACGGCGGCGTTGCCCCTCACCGACACTTCACTGATGAACTGTGGTCCCTCACGCTTGGCCCCGACTCCTGCCATCTTCTCTGGCTCTGGTCGTGGTCCACAGGAGTGTGCTGCAGTAACAAAGGACAAAACAACAAGTATTAACTACAAGCTTGGTGATAAAAATTCAATATAGTTTAGGTTTACTGCAGCCACTTGTCTTCAGGTTCAGATCCAAGACCTGTGGTAAGTTTACAATGTCAAGAACATAGAGTTTAATCTCATATTTCTGAGTACTTGTAGAAAATAAAGCCAAGTCCTAATGCACTGATAATTACATTAATAATGCAACACAGACAGTTATTTGGCCATGTTCACAACCTTTGATCTTAAGGATTTCTTTTAAACATGGAAGACTCTTCTTTATGTGATCTATTTTAACTTGTTAACAACAGGTTGGAATAGGGGAAATTCACTTTAATCACATTACAGAAAGTACCAACTAACATATTGTATATCCATGAACCTTTGCCTGATTTTTCTGAAGGTTTAAGATAAACTTTTAAACTGACTGATAACTCAGGTCTTAAGTAGACGTAAACCCCCAAAATCATTTGAGTCGTCAGAACAAACTGTTATCCCTCCACCTGAAAAATGACTAAATACCCTATAAATTTTAATAGTTGATAAAAATTTACTGATTAATACTTTTCTAACAAAGCATTTTAAACATTCACTTAAGAATATGTACTTAAAAATTTCATTAGAAATAGTAGAAATTATACCTTTACTTCAATGAAAAWTTAGGATAAAATATATATGAATATAAATACGTTTTAAACAAATGTTCTTTATGTTGATAAACCTTTGTTTTATCACATACGTCTTTGCTAAATAATGTAATTTACTTGCTACTTACTTTAGTTGTGATTTTTAATTTGCACATAACCATTCCAGGTTTTAAACATGATTTAAAACAAGTCATTTGTCAACAAGTTGGAGCTAAAGCGACCACAATGAATGAAGACCTCTTTAGTGACAGGTCTTAGCTTAGGCCTAAATCAAGCTAAAGAATAAAAACACACAAAAAAATCAAATACTTACATAAATGTTAGAAACACCAAACAACAACAGAGTTATTAAAGCTACCATAATTTGACCATGAAGCCAGACTGCATTTAACAGCGTTATTTTAACATTCAATCACTGCTAATGCTAACACAGCTAATTGTCCATGCTAACCGCTAACAGCACTAAAAACTCACCTATTTAAAACCTTTATCAGCTCCTCGCGACAATGTTATAATATTATTACACAAAAAAGTGACTTCATATCCTTAAATATCAACGTTTCTTTAGGACATAACAGCTGACATAGCACAGAAACGGCGCATTCATTACTAGACTGCTGACACTCATAAACCAAAGTCATCCATGCTCCAACACAAGTGCATTCTGGGTAAAAGGGAGGAGCCTGGAACGGAAGCGACTTTTTGATGCGTTTACGTACACTGAAAAGTTGGAAAGTACAGAGAAAAACTCAACATTGAGGCATAAAGCATGAGCAACAGAAAAAAAAAAATTAAAAAGACACGTTGCCACATAAAATGACCATGAAGAGATAACATTTAAACAAAACTAAAAGTAATGAACACGGCTAATTGTGCATGTAAATTGGCCAAATTACAGTATGAAACAAATAAACACAATGAAAAGTAGAAAAAAACGAAACAAAGAAGTAGATTTTAAACTAAATATATAACAGGACAGTGATAAAGCAACATAAAAACAAAAATAAAATAAAAAAGTACTATTATAGATGTGCAAAAGGACAATGAAAATATTAATAAAATTGTTCAAAACATCCCATTAACTGTTTGTCCGTATCCACTGAAGCACAAAAAGAATGAATCGTCTTTATTTAGCCTAAATCAYCACAGTGTAACAGCGCTCACATAAAACTTGATTATCCGATTTTTTTAATGTTCGTGAACGTAGCAGTGCAGACTTTGCTTTCAGGATGAAGTCCACCAGTTAGCTGAGAGCAGAMATGTCTAACTTTATCCTGGGAATAGATGTAGGAACCACTTCGGTTAAAGCCGTCCTGTTAGCAGCCGACTCCAGGAGTGTCGTTGAGAGCCGGTCTTTACCGACTGCTGCCGAAATAAGCGACAACAGCGGGATAAAGGTGAGCTGCTGACTCCGTGCTGCTGAACCCTGCTACACACCTGGATGCGAAATATAAACACAAAGACGCACTTCTGAGTCTCTGCGCGTGTGTTTGTGTGTGCGTCGCAGGCTAGAGAGCAGGATACGGGTCGGATAATCAGCGCGGTGAACAGGTGTGTTTCTGAGCTGCCCAGAGGCAAACTGAAGCGGGTCAGCAGCATCGGGCTGACCGGACAGATGCACGGAGTTCTGCTGTGGAAGGAGAAAAGCGGTAAATAAATCTACTTCCTGCCTGGTGAGCAGAGGCGCATCTAGAGTTTTATAGCTGYGGGGGTTGTACGTCGAGAGCGTTCATTTAACTTGAAGTTGCAGTTTTGATTTAAAAAAACATCCTTTACGATCACCAGCTGAAAAGTTGTAATTATTTTTTTCAGTAAAAGCTTCACTTGACTGGAATAAAATACCAGAAAGCATAAGAACCTATGGATCCTTCAAATTATTCTAAAATACCACCTGTGTGTATTTGTCCACCTGACTTGTGTGACAGCTCAGGTGGTTTTTGGGGACCCCTGCTGGTGGAACAGCTCCTCAGTCTGGTTATGTCTGGGTTCAGCTCTGATTTGCTGCTGTGGGTCCTGAATCCCCGCTGCATCAAACCCTGTCGTTTCTGAGGTGTAAACCCACGAAGCCAGCTGTTCATGTGTGCCTCTCGTGTCACAGGTTGTAACTGGTCCGGCGGGAACTTTTTCACAGCCAGAGACACCAGTCAGCTGATCACGTGGCAGGATGGACGCTGCAGCTGTGACTTCCTGTCATCCCTTCCCAAACCAGACTCTCATCTGAGCGTGGCCACAGGATTCGGCTGCGCAACAGTCCTCTGGTACACGAGGCGCAGGTCGGCTCTCGCTATCCCGCGGTCCGCTCTCAGGCAACATTTTGCTCCGGCAATGGAGAGGTCACGTGTGGTTTCCCTGCAGGCCTGAGTTCCTGGAGGAGTTCACGGTCGCCGGTACGATCCAGGACTACGTGGTGTCCATGCTGTGTGGTTTGGAGACGTGCGTGATGACGCCTCAGAATGCTGCCAGCTGGGGCTTCTTCAACACTGTGACCAATCAGTGGAACCAGAACATGTAGGTCTTCGAAACATTYGCTCATCACCTGCCATCACAGTTTTAAACTAATGACCGGGTGGCAGCCATGTTGGCAAAACCTTGAAATTAACCTTATGTTGCAAGATGTCACACTCAGAGTAAATGTTGTGAAAGGCTCTCAGCTACTACCACTGCAGATTTTAGCTCAATATACAGGGCGAGTCAAAAGTCTCAGGACACCCTTTTATTTCAGAAACAAAGCCATATGGGAGGGGACCTATCTTTTAGGYCAGGGGTCTGCAACCTTTACAATCAAAGGAGCCRTTTGTGCTCCTTGGCTCACTAATAAAATGTGTCCGGAGCTGCAAAACAAGCTACAACTGTGATTATCAAGTGGTGGTCCGTGGGCTTTTTCAAGGCCTTTTCGGGAAACTTTACAGTCAGTGGAGGAGACGTTAAAAAATATTTTTATATTATTTATTATTATACACATCAGAAAAAATAAAAAGACCATTCATTTAAACAAGAAAAATACTGTTTATAGTTTATAACGAATTTCATAAAAACAACTGAATTATTCAGGCATTTTTTTTTCTTATTATGTAGTCTTCAAATTATTTATAGGTAATTTGATGGATTTGAGAGAAATATCATAGAAAGAAATTAGAATATTTAAGTGAACAACAGGCTAGCATGAGCTAACGTTTCACTTTTTGTATTAGTAGTATTGATCACATATTTGCATACAAATTTATTTCTGTCGTGGGTAAAAAAAAATGTTCTGTTATGTTTGGTCACATTTTCAAAGAGCCACTGCAGAGGGACCAAAGAGCCACGGGTTGCAGACTTCTATTTTAGGCTATGTCCATAACATAGCCGCCATCTTGAAAGGTGCCATATTGGATCATATTCAAACGTTTCTAATAGGAATGGGGTCATGTAGCATTTCAACGAGTAGACTTTTGTCAGAAATGGATTGCTGCCTCAGAAAGCTGGAGGGAAAATAAAAACAAATGCAAAAATTAAATCTAATAAATGTTTTAACTCATCATGAAATCTAATCTGTTTTTCAATCATTTTAAAATGTAATTTACAATATTGTATTGATTTAAGAGAGCTTTAAAATGTTTCACTTTATTTGTTCTGTTACCATCAAGTTTGTTGAAAAGTTGTTTTTTTCAGTGGGAACATGATAGTGTTTAAAGCATGTTAATAAAACTCATATGATAAACAAATGTAATAATTATTAAATAGTGATTAATAGTGAAAAACATTCTAAAAGTTCAAGTTTCTTTATATATTTTGGAGCATTGTTTGTAGGTTTGCAAGTGGGGAGGGTCCCTGGTCATAAGCTAAAGCTGTTTGGGGGGCGGCATGGCACCGCTGGTCTAAAGGATCGATTCCCTCACCCATTATTTGCTGGGGTATTTAGATATTTCATTTTCCCTGTTCTTATTGAAATAAAAGGCTGTCTTGATACTTTTGACTCACCCTGTATTGACAGATATAGCAAACGATCTGTTCAGAGGTTCATGATATTTTGCTAACAGGCAGACAGAATGGATGCCGTGGTAAATCAGGCTGACTCTAAAAGTTAATCAGCTGTAGATGTCAGCCCAGTAATTAGTCTGGACGTGTCATTGACGTTTTTTATGTGGTTTATGAGATGTTTGCTRACAGCCTGCRTGTGTGTCAGATGGGTAAAAACCACCGTCTGTCTTCATTTTTTGTAAACAATAAACATGTCAAGTTTCCTGTTTTCAGAGACCGTTTATGTCACGAAAGACCAAATGTGTTAAAACTGTTCTGAGGCCTGTGGTTTGAGTCTAAAAACTACTGAACAGTTTGCCAAATCAAAGCTCTGTGTATCTTAAGGCTCTGTCACACTGTAACGTTTAAAGTTATGATGACTTTTGCTCATTTACAGTATGCATACGTCCAAWAGAGGATTCCAGTAGATTTTTTCTTTTCCATCTTAAGCGTAGATACCTTCAGTGTTGGATAACAGTTTCATAAGTTGTCTCAAACGTTATAATGCGACAGGGCTCTTACACAACAACTACTCTGTGTGTGTTTACGTTGTAGTCTGAAGGCTGCCGGCTTCCCTTTGCGCTTGCTTCCTCGCTGCGTTCCATCTGGCAGCTTGGCGGGTCGGACGTGTTCTGCCTGGCACGGCGTTCCTGCTGGTACACCTGTAGCAGCCGCGCTGGGAGACTTCCAGTGCTCCGTCTACTCCTGCATGAGAGCGCCGACGGATGCAGGTGAAGCGGGAAGTCCGGGCATCACTTTGAGGCCGGCTTCACAGTTAATGCTTTCAGTGCATTAAATGTTTATCTGTTCATCTGCCAGCAGCACTAAAGCCAACTCTCTGTTAGCTGAAGGAACGATTTAATGATTCGACAGAGCTGATGGCCATTATACAATAAAAAACACTTACTGATAATTGTCTGTAAATCTACTTAGAGCTAGTGAGCTGTAGAAACTTCCAGAAGTATCCATAACCGTTGGACTTTTCCATATATTGTCACATTAAAACCACAAACATTAATATGTTTCATTGGAATTTAATGTGAAAGACCAACACAAAGTGGTATACTCTGTCAAATATGGTGGTAAATGGTGGTGGCAGCATCATGCTCTGGGGGTGCGTTTCTTCAGCAGGGACAGGGGAGATGGTCAGAGTTGATGGGAAGATAGATAGAGCTAAATACACGGCAATCTTGGAGGAAAACCTGTTGGAGTCTGAAAAAGCCTTGAGACTGGGGTGGAGGTCCACCTTCCAGCAGGACAACAACACTAAACATAAAGCCAGGGCTACAATGGAATGGTTTAAAACAAAACATATTCATGAATCATGTGTTAGAATGGCCCAGTCCAGACCTAAACCCAATCTGAAAACTGCTGATCACAAACACTCTCCATCTAATCTGACTGAGCTTGAGCTGTCACTACATACTCTAATTAATTGAAGCAAAAGGTGGTTCCACAAAGTATTGACTCAGTGCGGCTGAATACTTCTGTACACCTCATTTTTTTATTTTTAAAAAATGTTTTGAATCATATATAATTTTCTTTCCACTTCGCAAATGTATACCACTTGGTCTGTCCAATGAAGTATACTTATGTTTGTAGTTGTAATGTGACAAAATATGGAAAAGCTCAAGGGGTATGAATACTTTTGCAAGACACCATGTATATAAATACATATATTTTTTCATTTAAATTTCCCAGTCCTTAACATCAGCACGTCCGCCCAGTTGACCTTCTCCATGCCCGCTGACTTCACGCCTCCGGACTCTCCTCGGCCGGAGTCGTCTGTTTCCTATTTCCCCTACTTCAGCTCCTCGTACCTGGCAGTGGCTGCGTCGCTCAACGGAGGGAAYGTGCTCGCCACTTTCGTGGAAACGTTGAAGACTTGGACGAGAGAGCTCGGTGTGTATTTTAGTATCGAAACAAACACACAAGCCAGCTCTCCTTGGAGCTCTGCAGCTCAGATAGGTTTTACAGAACAAACAAGTTTAAATGGGTCACATCTATCAGGATGCTGTGCCTAAARTAGTGATACAAAAACTCAGAATCAGATCTGGAACAGTGTAAAGAAGGCTTATGTTTAGGGGTGTCCCGAGACTATCTCAAACTGAGTATAAATACTTCAGTGTGGGTACTCGTCAATCCCGAGCATCGATACTGAGTACTTACTGAACTTTACTAAATCTTTCACAATGACATTAAAAACACGTTTCTTTTATTTAGAACATGATAGCTCTCCTTTATACACATACAGCCCCTCTGGATCAAATCAAACATACAGCATGAAAACTGGCGTAACATTTTGTTGCAATTTGTGTGATGCTTTTAAAAAATGGAACTGACCATTTTTACAATAGAAATAAAAAAAACTATGACATCAAATGGTGTACGAGGGTATCAGACTCCAGCATCAGGGCATTTTGTGTTTGCTCGTAAGTGCTGGTCCTGGGGCACCACTACTTATGTTTGTTGTGTAAATATATTGATGACTAGAAGATCATCAGCTTGAATAAATCAATCAACATCATTAAAAGTACATTAAATTTCAAAACAACTTATGGCTATCTTCCAAAACAATTCTTTTCCGCAGAACTTTGTAATTGATACCAAGAAAAATTTCATTATTTCACGATGCCATAGATACACACTAAACAAAATGGTTACATGTTATATTTTTAATTAGACAATAAGTAACAAATAGTTTATTTCTTCCTAACGTGCTGTGACTGGATGGCACAACGCTGCACTGAGTGTTGGCCTATTTGCTCCTGTTTCGTTACTTCTTGGAATTTCAAGCTTTTTGTTTCTGTTAATACGTTTTAAAGAACCACTTAATTGAAAATAGGATCAAATACATTCGTCCGATTTTTTTTATAAGTGTGTTGATGCTCATAATCATCACTTGACACATTTCGCTCGCTGTCATTCGTTGAGGGGCTTTGTCTATATATCATTTCCTGGTTTTCCAACACACATTATGTTGATTCGATGTTAGTTTGGGATAAAAAAATTTATCCATATCCCTACATTTAGCAAAAGCAAACAAACCGTCTTAAAAATTGTTGTAAACCGAGCGATGAGCAAGAGTTACTGACCAGAAATGCTTTGGCCACACCCTCCTAAGCATTTACTGAATTAGCTGTAGCATCATCTCAAAAGCAACAATGTTCAGAACAGTATTATTTCATAAGTTTGCTCCCTTACCGGCTGCCTCTGATGTTTGTAAACATCTCAGTTTTGCACAGATTCACCCGTTTGGTTGACATATGAGCATCATGGTGGTCTTCAAAGAGCCAGTTTAACTTGAACTAAATCTGAAACATCACGTTCCTKGTCTCATTGCTACAGCTGAGCACAGCTAATAAACAATAACTGAGCTCTACATGGTATTTCCTGCATAGAAACATTGTTTAAACATGTCTTCTCATAAACACAGAAAGTATAACTGACTAAATGTGAAACAAATCATTTAAAAATACTATTAAACGTAAAAGTAAGAGAGTTTTACTCACTGCTGAGTTGTGGTGAGTAGCCGCCATTTTGAATTTTGAACTTTCCCACTTTGACAGAGAATTTGAGGGGACGTCCCATGACTTGTACATGGGAAATTCCCACTTCCCAGTATAACTGGGCCAGAGCAAAAGCACCTTGTAAAAGTTGTACTTTTTAACCCTGTGCACCTCCACCTAGTGGTTGGATGCTGTCATTTCACAGGTGAAACAATTGWCATGCATTATGCGAGATGTAGTTTCCAGTCTTATTTTAAGACATTAATGTGTCTTTAAAGCTTTTGCTGAYGACATAAAATGCTGAAGTGGGCAACATTTGGCCCGTGGGCCTTGAGTTTTTTTTTTACCCAATGTGACATATTTTGATATTTCCTGCAGGTTTGGAGCAGACTGACTCTTTCTTGTATGAGAAGCTGATCACCTGCGCCCTGCAGCAGGAAACCAGTGACCTGATGGTGAGTCCCACCGTCCTGGGGGAGAGACACGCCCCTGTGCGCCTGGGTCATGTGACCAACATCTCCACCTCCAACCTCTCCCTGGGTCACGTGTTCAGGGCGCTCTGCCGCGGCGTCCTGACCAACATCTCCTCCATGATGCCCGCAGAGCTTCTGCACCAGGCGGGGGTCTCCAGGATCGTAGGGTGCGGGAGCGCACTCGCTCGCAACGAGGTGCTCAGACAGGAAGTGGAGAAGACGTTTCCTCTGCAGGTGACGTACGGCGAGAACGCCGACTCRGCAGCCGGTGTGGCCATGGTCCTCTGTGACCGGCTTTAAATAAACTGAGAGAATCTCTGGTTTTTATAGAATCAGCTACACAATTTATTGGATTAATGACTTTGATTTGCTYAATTAAAACAGAAGCTGTAATTGGTAGGAGAAAAAAAATGAACGGTTTTACCAGAAAATTGTTTCAGTTATTAAAAAAACAGTCATCAGAATGAGAGCAAAACTTAACATTCCTTCAGTTTTTAGTAACTTTTGCAGCTCTTTCACACATTAACAGATAAATGTAACATTTTTAATTTTCTGCAAAAAAAATAATGCAGTGAATCCTAACGGTTCCTGACAGGGACAGAAAGTATTTATTCTCTGCTTTCTAATAAATACATTAATTTATTCTGGTGTTTGTATTACTTTGTAGTTCAGTCTGCATAATCTTTGCTGTTTCTGTGTATTTTATTTTAATTTAAACTCAGACTTCCTGCTTTTCAAACTGAATCAGTTTTAGATTTTAGTTCTTGTCATCTTTCAGCTTGTGTTGGTTTTATTCACATCATCCATGTGATCGCTTCGATAAAAGCAGTTTTGTCTCTTTGCTGCTCTGGAGTCTCTCCTGGTGCTGCGTGGACATCTTTATTCTGTCTTGTTTGGGTTGACAGAAAGTTCCTGCTCCCGGCACCATCTGCACTCCATGTTTAGTCCCCTCTGCAGTAGGTTACATGCAGTACCCAGGCAGAAGGCCTCTATTARTATTGCATTTTCAAATGCTCCCTGTATGTCCAAGAAGCAGCCAAGTGCATATTGTTCATGTGCCAGGCTGCCTTGTTCGCAAAACATCAATGTAAGGCTGTTTCTGTAGAAAGACCTGCCTGATATGCATGTTGTTTAGGACTTAAAGGTGATAACATTAGAATACCATCCCTTACATGTCGATCTATCAACCTCDCCATTCCCTTCAGCAAGAAGGATGTTAAGCTTATGGGTCTGAAAGATGAACAAATGTGACTTCTTATTGGAGAAAAGCAGACACAGTGTCAGCACAAACAGGAGGGCTAGTGATGGTTTAGGCTTGTTTTACAGTCGCACGACCTGAGTCGACCATATGATCTGTAGACCAAGTAAATCTAAAGTCAAACACCAGGTAAAAACAAGACAATGATTCCAAACACAGTAGCTGATCTACAATGGGACGAATGAAAAAAGAAATAAAAATAAATCTATGCAATGATGCAGATCTAAACCCGATGAGATCTCAGAGCTGAGCAGAAATAAACATCTATAAACCTCAAAGAACTGAAACCAGGCTGTAAAAAAAGAAGAAAAAAAAGAGTATCTGCAAATTATTAATAGACTGATACAATCAGACAAAACCACAGCTCAGAGAGATTGCTGCAAAGAGACAATCGACAAGCGGTTGAACCATGAGGAGGACTTAGTTTATCACACAGTCGTTTGGAGATTTTACACCAGGAGCTACATCTGAAGACCAGATCCTTTTTTATCAAGTTCTGACACTGAAAGACAAGGATTGACTTTAATTTGATCAAATGTTGACGAGTTGTTGAAAAATCCAGAGTTCAGCCTGGATTAAAATGTTAACAGATCTTTCTCTGTTGGAGGGTTTAGACACGCTCTGTCAAGTACAAAGGCATTATCAGGAATGAGCCAACTTTAACGGTCAGTACTGCTACAGTAACTGATCAGACACACCCTTCAGTGAAGCTGCAGCAGGCAGACAGGAGTTTGAGCCTCTGTCTTCAGTGATGTAATGGTTTCAAACCATTGTGGTACTGCCAAGGAGGCGCTTGTGTCGGTGTGCCCTATTTAACTGTGAGGCACAAAAAGGAAGTGCTCCTCTGAGAAGAAACCGACATAAGAACACGCATGAAGTTGTGCATAACCACACAGAGTCACAGGACCAGAAACACACACACACACAGATGGACAGAAAACTGAAATGAAAGTGCAAAGAGGCGCCATAAGAAACACAGGAAGCTCTACAGCAACTTCATGGACTGAAAAACTAAAGATTTTCCACTCATTCGACAGCTTACCTAGTTTCAAACACTGAGTGGTGAGTTTCAAATTAGTTTTTTTTATTTATTTACTTGTTGAGGACTTGAATAACTTCTGCAGCTCAGGGTAAATCAGCTGTTTGCTGCAGCCATCATGTCAGATGATCTGCCTGCTGTGGYATGTTTGCTGGGTTCCTCTGAGCAGGGAGGGTCAGTCCAGCATCCTTTCAAGCACTCAGGAGCGCATTAATGCACTCTTATGTGGGAGCTTATCTGTGGAGGGAGGGCGGGTCACTTCAGCCTGGTCCGGCTGTCTTCTGTCCGCTTGGCGTCATGTGAAGCGAGCATCTTGTGAGAACAACACGCTCAGATTCTATTGTTTTTGGTTTGGAATTGGAAATCAGATTTTAATATTGAAAGAAGAAAAACCAAAGAGGGAAGGCTGATTTCTGGTGAGTCTGATCAATTTTAATGGATCATCTTAAATCCTGAAGGTCATCTTAAATGTTCTGTACGCAGTGCAATAAAATTAAATCTGATGTTGTTGTTTTTTTATTATTATTTAAATGGACTGCTTTCATTTTGAGGGTTTTGTTGCATTTTATTTTTAGCTTTAATGAAGACAGAGAAAATGTGAATTATCCTCCTGTGATTGTTGTTGTCTCACATTACTGCGCCTCATGAATCAATAAGTTCAGTTATATTACAGCAGGAAGTAGACAGTACATGTTCTTGCACAAAACACTTAAACCACAAACAATGGTGCTAGTGAAACTAGGCCTTAATACTTTTTACATCTGCAGCTGAACCGTTTGGCAAACTAGACAAGTTTTAAAATCAAAAATAAGCGTTTCTTTTTACATTTCTTATGTAAGTTCCTCTTGTGATGTTTTTAGAATCCTATGATTTTGAATTATTTCCCATTTTTCAGACTGAAAAGCAGAACAAAATGCCACCAGAGACGCCTGGTTTGAACATTAGTCACCCGGTCTGATTCAGTTTGGGGAGAATCCTCTGCATCTTGTCTGAGTTGGTTTCTTTAGAAAAGCGTTTGTGTTCATGGAAACGCTCTTCTAAATAAACTGCTTTGTTAGTCATAAGAGGAAGAAAACATCACATGTCTGAAAAAACGTTGGCCTTAAAGAACACAGAGAGGCGATAATCTGTGTTGCTTTTTCACAGTTTCCTGAAGTTCCCTCCAATTGGTAACTTAATTTAAACCATATCTCGTTTTAATTTCTTTACATTATTTACTTTCTGTTTTGTTGCCTGACACCCTGAAATTTCAAAGGATTTTTATTTTGATTAGAAGCACTGGACCAACACAAAATACTCCAGATTAATAAAACGACAAAGGAAGAAAAACAAAAAAAACTTAAGAGTGTAGGCAAGAGGCATCATGAAGACCAAGAAACTCACGTAGACATAGATACTAGGATTTAAAAGTACTTTTTTTGGACATCAACTTAAGTAAAAATGTAAAAGCACTGGTTTTAAAAGTATAAAAGTAAAAGTCGGGGAAAAAACATTGAGGACAAAAGCTTCAGCTCAGGGGTCTGTACTTCACAACCCCACCTATAAACATGACTATAATGTTATATTTAAATGTTAATATTAATCATGTACAAACCAATAGGGCAGGGGGGTCTGCAACCTTTATGATCAAAAGAGCGATTTCTACTCCTTGGCTCACAGATTAAATGTGTTCAGAGCGCAAAACAAGCT
>NW_013952627.1:392120-398479 GCF_001266775.1 Austrofundulus limnaeus
GATTTGAGAGAACAAAAGAAATTGCATTATTTAAGTAAACACCAGACTAGCATGAGTTAATATGTTTTATCTTTTGTATTAGTAGTATTGAGGTTAGGGTTAAGTGTTATTTGACAGATCTGCTCTCCGAACAGGTCCAAGACAAAGTTKTGTAGAAGTACAGATCAGGTTAGGGTTGTAAAAAAATATATATCCTAAATTCTGAACTATTTGTAATTTGCCAAAGAAGAGGGTGAGGTGTTGAGACTTAGGCCATGAAAACCCAAACCGAATTCCTCTCATCAGGCTGAGAACACCCGTGAAGCACGGCAGTGGCAGCATCATGCTGTGGGAAACTTCTCAGAAATAAAGAAAAGATGGGCAGAGGGAAATATAGAGGGCATCCTTTATTTCTATGAGTCTCCCAGAGGTTTGAGACTGGAATGGAGGTTCCAGCAGGACCATGATCTTGACAAACYGAAGTGGATCCATAGGTGTAAAATCAGAATATTTTTATCATCATTGTAACAAGTACAGTAAAATGAGGTGGTCCTTTATGGTGTCAAAGAGGAGAACAAAAGAAAGGGTTTAAGGAGAACCAGTTGAATGTTCTGGGATAGTCCAGTCAAATCCTCAGTCAGGTTTTTCTGCTCTTCCAAAGATAAAACTTGGTTGTGATGAACAGTGTGCACACTTTGCTCCAGGTTGGACAAGATGGACAAGTGCGAGATGTTCGGAGGCTTCGAGCTGGAGGCAGAYGACAGAACAGAGGAGGAGAGGTCCCGGCAAAGAGGTACAAAGGGGGACGGTTTGGCCCCCAAGGCTCCTATGGACACGGACTACCAGGAGGAGATAGAGGAACCCAAATGCAAAATCCGATTCAATCTGGGATTTGACAAGTGAGCCTCAACATGCAGTGATAAACTGATTTCTGCTTCTGTTAAACTCTCATCAGGGTTGCTGTGTGTCATCAGGACTCATGGTTTTATTAAAGCTGACTGTGAATCTGTTTGACCCTCAGTAATCTGGAATAATTCTGTTAAACATGTTTTGTTTCTAGAGGGATTCGAGGTGAACAGCCGGCGGAACACAGAGATGACTCTGCTTTTACCATCGAACGGTTATTTGAAGCTGCGGCAAGTAGGGACGTCCAAAAACTGGATGGCCTTTATGACTACTTGCATCGAAACATGAAGAAACTCTCAGACTCTCTGTGTAAGTGTGTGTGAGCAGCCAGAACGCAGTGTAAGGGGACCTCTAGCTGTGAGCTAACCTCTAATATGTCGTTCCACATCTAGATCAGTCCTACGGCAAAACTGCCCTGATGAAAGCTCTGCTGCACCTCAGAGACGGCAAGAACGAGACCGTAGACGTGCTCATCGACATTTCAGAGAGGCTGGGCGACATCCAGAAGTTTGTGAACGCAGCTTTTACCAACAGCTACTATAAAGGTCAACATTCCTCTCAGTAAAGGAGATATACAATGTTTCTGTTCACGTGCAAACGAATGGATGAAGAAATTTGCTGAAGAAGCTGAAAGCTAAAAAGAGAAAAAATGCTAACAGTACCAAATTGCAATAAAAAAGTAAAAAAGTTAATTAAAAGTAGCAAAACACTAAGTTACTTAACCAATCTGACCTTCTGTCTCCCCTGGCAGGTCAGACAGCTCTACATATAGCCATTGAGAGAAGGAGTTTATCCTACGTGAAGCTGCTGATCAGTAAAGGAGCAGACGTTCATGCCAGAGCCTGCGGAAAGTTCTTTCAGCCACACGATGGCCCTTACTTCTACTTTGGTGAGTCCATGTTGGGGTTTTTGGAGAGGACTGACTGTTCTTCAAAGACCAGGGTGGACTCTTTAGCCTCATCAAACTCCAGTCCTCAGAGGGTCAATGTCCTTCAAGTTTTTTATTCTCTGCTCCATCACACCTGGTTCAAATGACTGAATAACTCCTCTTCAAGTCTGTTCAGGACTTCATCTCAGTTGTAAAAAGAGAGCAACCTTTAACAGAACTCTGCTGCTCTCTGTTGGTTGAATCAGGTAAAAATCTTCCTTCTCACCCATCTCAAGGCAGTGGTTCCCAACCTGTTTATACTTGTGTACCCCCTGAGCCATATTGTCATACCACTAGTACCCCTTCAGTCAAATGATGATTCTCCAAAACTATAATGTACAACAACAACTGATTATTAAATGAAAATTATTTATTTAACCCCCTAGAACCTTTAATTCTCAGGCATTTTATTTTTAACTCAAATWAAACAAAGATAAAAATGTTGCCTTGAAAGTGAACAAGTAATTTAATAAATAAACCATGTAATGGCAGGTGCAGAAAACAGCAGCATCCAAAATACATTGCATTGTCCAAAATAAATTAGAAGCTCACCCAAATGAGCAAATTCTGTGAGATTCCATGTTTTATACTGGATTCTATTTTGTGTTAATTCTGTGATTCTGTCTGCAATTTCCACATCTTATTTTTACATATTTTTTACACACCTGGGAAATTTTTCCACGTACCCCCTGTAATATGCTTGCGTACCCGTGGTTGGGAATCACTGCTTTAGACAGTGTGGAGGGCTGAAGGAACTGTCCAAGGTCCTGAAAGTGTTGGAATGTTTCAAGACTTTAGACAGTGTGAAGGAACTGTCCAAGGTCCTGAAAGTGCTGAAAGGTTTCAGGACTTTAGACAGTGTGAAAGAACTGTTCAAGGTCCTGAAAGTGCTGAAAGTGAACTGTCATATTGAAATGAGGATTAAATCAAATTTGGTCAAAATGACCTAATCATATTTTATGTAATTTTAATGAGGAATAGTCAATATAGAAAGGAATCCTCAAACAGTATTTGAATATTTAGATTTCCCTGCTGGAAAGAAACAAAAACGTTGCTAGCTCACAGAAAATCTCAAAGTTTTAGGGAATTTTTCCTCAAAATCTTTTTTTTGTTGCACCTACTCAAAAAGTGCTTCAAATTTTTTTTAGGATTATATTTCAGATAGTTCATTCAAATGATACATTAATAAGGTATATTTTGACAAAATGAATATATTGAAAACTTATTTCTCCACATACTAATTTTAGACCTAATCCTTGTTTCAATATGATGGGTCACAAATTAAATTTCTCTGAATTTAAATTTTTTTTGTTGATGCTTTTGTGTCTCTTACATTTTTTTGTTACTGTTTTTTCCCACAAATCTTTTTATTTTCATGTGCTGCTTTTACATTTCTCTGTCTCTAGTTTTTACTTTACCATAAGTATTTCTGTCTCATATTGCAAATAAGGTGGGCGGGGCTTCTTGGAACAGCTCCTCTCCTATCTGTCAACAGACAGGAAAGAACAGGAACCACGTGCAGATCGATTGTTTAAGCCTGCCTCAATTTAGCTTGAAGTTTAAAAGTTCAATTAAAAAGATAGGCACAGGTAAGTGTTTTCCACCTTGCCACTGTTTTCAACTAAGCRTTAAACTTCAAGCTAAACTGAGGCAGCACAAGCATGAACAATCTGCACATGATCCTGCTGCTTCCTGTCGTTTTATCACTTGAGAACCATCTATTTGCTAATAATTAGAGCCATGTCCACCACTGCCCAAATGGATTAAAAACAACAAATTTACTGAACTGAACCAAGGTACCTCTAACATGTACTGAACAAGTTTTTATCTCCAAAAGAACTCACCTGAATCTGACCATCTATCATCCAGGGCTGGTTTATCAAATATAAACCAACTGTCACCTCCGAGTGCTACATCATAAATCTGTTAAATAAACTTGTGTTTCTAAGCTGTTGTGGACAGAACTGTCTCTGATGCGAACCAGTTTGTCTCCAGGCGAGTTGCCCCTGTCTCTAGCAGCCTGCACAAACCAGCCTGACATCGTGGAGTACCTGATGGTGAACGAGTACCAGCAGGCAGACCCCAAGCTGGTGGACTCTCAGGGCAACACGGTGCTGCACGCCCTGGTGATGGTGGCAGTCGACAAGACAAAGAAATCGAAGGAGAACACAGCATTTATCGCCGCCATATATGACCAGATCCTCAAGATCACCAACAGACTGCACCCCAAGCTGAAGCTGGAGGATGTCGAGAACCACAAAGGACTGACTCCTCTCAAGCTGGCCGCAAGGACCGGCAAGACTGAGGTGAAATACCACAGGCTGTTGTGAAAAGATCTGCAAGGTTTACAGAAGCTCCGACAGACATGAGAGCTTAAGGCATAGGCATATGTCAGAATTCATTTCCGTTTTACAGTTTTTCTTTCATCTGTTTCCGCAGCTCTTCTCGTACATCCTGAAAAGGGAATTCCAGGAGAATCACACCAAACATCTGTCCCGTAAGTTCACTGAGTGGGTGTATGGACCTGTCCACTGCTCCCTGTATGACCTGGCCTCGGTCGACTCGTACGAGGACAACTCTGTCTTGGAGATTCTGATCTACGGCAGTGACATTCCTGTGAGCTTCACCGCCGTCATGAGTCTGGTTGGATCGGCTGGAGCTTGTCTTAGACTCAAACTTGACGTCTTCTCTCTTAGAATCGTCACAAGATGCTGGAGACAGAGCTGCTGAGCCGACTGCTGGAGGACAAGTGGAAGAGGTTTGCAGGTCGAATGTTCCTCCTCAACTTCCTGCTTTACCTTCTGTACCTGATCGTCTTCACTCTTGTGTCCTATAATAAGAAGAACAGGGTGGTAAGCTGGTTTCCACACTCTGTTTGACAGATGTGTATGTGAGACAGACCTGTCCTCATGTCTCCTCTGTGTGTCCACAGCCACCGTTTGTCATTGAGAACACTATCGAGGATTGCCTGTATGTTTCAGGCCAGATGCTGACAACTTTAGCAAACTTGTATTTCTTTTTTATTGGGGTATGTGGACAAATGTTACCTCAGATTTTCATATCACTTGTGGAAATGTTAGAATTCATTAAAATGTGTCTAAATACATAGTTTGTAGACATGAAGAGGAAACGACCAAAGATGAAAACGCTGCTGGTTGATGGATACTATGAGATTCTCTTGTAAGTATCAAAAATTTTATTTTGCTCAAGCACGGTCTAATTTGTTGTCAGAATGTCTAAGACTTCAAAAATGCTGAAATAATTTTCATCATCACCAAAGCTGAACAAAAGGTACAAAATTGGTTAGAATATATTTTGTATTTGCTTTTTGATAAAACAAATATCTTAAATATTAACAGGACAAAATTGCATTTTCTGTTAAAAAATGCTAGATAAAAGCTAAAAATTGAAAAAAATGCTAGCTGTAAACTAAAAATAGCAAAAGACTAGCTAAATGTATCTATTTGCTACCTAAAAGTTTAATGTAGCAAAGAAGCAGAACAATAGCTATAATCTAAAATAAACAAAAGCTTAGTTAAATGTAAAAAGCTAAAATTAGCAAAAGACTGGCCAAAGTTAAAGTGTAACTATAAAAGCCACAAAACTCAAAAGTCATATAGCTCCCATCTCCTGAATAAACTTAGCGTTATATTCATAAAATAGACAAAAACAATCACCAACAATGAAAGCAATGCTAATGCTGACTCAGCATTCAGATTGTTAGAAGATAACAGGATAGCGTAGTTAAAACACATTTTTTTTACCATGTCATCCAAAGTCACTAAATTTATTGATTTATTTTTTATTTTATTGTATCATTTGAGAGCTTGATGCATTCAAAGTCTCATTTTTATTTGATCATACGGTCATCACTCAGACTGACCTGACTCAGAGCCCTGTGACATCCCTGCTGTTGACAGTTTTGTGCAGGGCTTCCTGTTCCTGGTCTCAGTAGGGCTGTATCTGTCGGGGCGGCAGGAGTACCTCGGCTTCTTGGTGGTGTGTCTTGCTCTCAGCTGGGTGAACATGCTGTACTACTCCAGGGGTTACGAACACATGGGCATCTACAGTGTCATGATACAGAAGGTAACTGACCTTTGACCTCCACTGGCGGAAATCCCAGTGAACTGTAATCTGAGGCTGTCTGTCTTTGCAGATGATTCTCAGTGACATCCTGCGATTTATTTTTGTCTACATCGTCTTCCTCTTTGGATTCTCAGCAGGTAATATTTAGTGCACACCACCAGTTTTACCTTAAAAATTTATGGCAAATTCTGTATAACAGGAACATCAAACTCCTTTTCACCGAGGGCTACATGAGAATCATGGTGGCCCTCAAAGGGCCAGCTGTAATTAACTTCAACGTTTCGTGTTTAACCTATATTAAACATGTAACGTCAAGTTCCTCGTCTCATTGCTACGGTTGAGCACAGCTAACAATTACTGAGCTCTACGTGGTATTTCCTGCATAGAAACAGTGTTTTAACACACTCTTATAAACAACACATACTGTATGTATGTATATATACATTTACATATATATATA
>NW_013952627.1:400598-406899 GCF_001266775.1 Austrofundulus limnaeus
TATATATACAGTATTTATATAAAATCTTTATTTAACCAGATTTATCACAGTGAGATCAAAAGAGCTCTTTTACAAGAGAGATCTGGCCAAGACACTAAAAAGTAGGAGGAGAAATACAATCTTCTGTGGACTAACTGGAATGCGTATAACTGGGAAATTCCTACTTCCCAGTACAACTGGGTCACAACAAAAGTAGTTGGTGAAAATGCAGCAAAATTAAGATTTTTCATGGCAAATTTTGCGGGCTACTTGTGAACCCTGTGCACCTCCACCTAGTGGTGGGATGCCAGAATTTTGTGGGTAAAATGATCAATATACCATACCATTATGTTTATTATTATTTATAAAGCACTTTAAACAGCACAAGGCCAACCAAAGTGCTGTACAGCAGACAGACACAACAGGACATAACATGCTTTATGGCAGATGTAGTTTGTAGTTGGTTTTAACGCAGCTTAATTAAGACATTGATACATCTTTGAAGCTCCATAAAACATTGTGACGTGCCACATTTGGCCCACGGGCCTTTAGTTTGACACATAGGCTGTATTTGAACTAGTTTCTCTGTTCTGTCACAGCGGTGGTGACGCTGCTCATAGAGCCTCCTGTGGTGAAAAATACTACAGGGAAGTCGAGAACTTTATTCACCACCACTGCACCTAATGAGGACTGCGTCAAACCCACCTTCAGAAACATCTCCTACACGATCCTGGAGCTCTTCAAGTTCACCATAGGCATGGGCGACATGGAGTTTGCCCAGGATTACCAGTATGGAGAGGTCTTCTATGTGCTTCTCATCGGATACATCATCCTTACCTACATCCTGCTGCTCAACATGCTCATCGCCCTCATGAACCGCACTGTGGAAAACATCACAAAAGAGAGTGCCAGCATCTGGAAGCTGCAGGTGAGGGGTCCGTGGTCAGGCTGGTGTTGGTTGAAGGGACTGTTGGTTTAACTGACCTGTGGTTCTTCTCAGAGGGCAGTCACCATCCTGGACATGGAGAAAAGGTTGCCCTGCTGTCTGAAGAAGGGGCTTCGCTGCGGAGTGAAGAAAAATCTGAACACTGCTCTCGGAACTGACAGCCGCTGGTGTTTCAGGTTCGTTTCTTTAGGTTCAGTCCGATATCACCAGGATTTAGTTTATTTACCACCTCCTAAGCTGATGTTATGGAAACACAAAGATTAACACCCAGACAGAGTGGTGGAAGTTAAATAAACCGCACGTGTCTGAAAGATTTTTAGTCAATTATTTTCTGTCATGGCCCATAGACAGTGTGAAGGGCTGAAGGAACTGTCCAAGGTTCTGAAAGTGCTGCAATGTTTTAGGACCTTAAACAATGTGAAGGGCTGTATGAACTGTCCAAGGTCCTGAAAGTGCTGGAATGTTTCAGGAATTTAGGGAACCTAAATTTTTTCATCGCTCCACTCCCCAATTGAAATACTATTAAGAACCTGATAAGATTTAATTGTTTATTTGTACAAACCACCATAATTCCGCGTATAATCACCTGATAATGGCAGGTGAAACACTACCTTGTGTAAAATAAGTATTATATGTACTCCCTTCTAAATGTGTTATTTTTGCTGCATTGAATCATTAATTTATTGTTTAGTTAAAATATATTTTTATACTGAATGAAGAATTTTTTAAAACTGTTTACTGTTTATTTATTTACACAGAGACAATGTACAACATTTTATTAACCTTTTAAAAGGAGAGATGCATGGTACCAGGTTATTGAAAAAAATGCTTATTTCCACCTGCAGTTCCTGGACAGGTTGATTTAATCAAATATGATTTAAGAGATTATGATGGTGAAAAGCCAATTTGGTAAATGATTACATACATTTTTAAAAAGTCAATTATTCAGATCTCACTAAAACCAAACAAACAAAACTCCAAACTAAACTAAATTACATGTAATAATAAAAAAGGAGTGATTTTTATGTTTTATAAAAAAGTTACTGCCTCAAATAACTCTAAACTCGAAGTACAAGATGTTACAAAGCAGTATTATTTATATTATATTTGGCCTAAACTATAACAAACTGTCCAACTCTTCTTTCACACAATTGCTAAATAGAAAATTTCACTAACTTGAATGAAATGTTTTCATTGTTTTGCACATTTGTCACCAACAGATCATATAGAGACTTTGCTGGAGTTGATAAAGTAACACCAGTTTCCAAGCTACGTATTCTTAAAATTGTCCTTGTTTTTTTATTTTAATTTTTTTGAAGCAGTTTCTGGATAGAGCCAATGTCAATAAGCTTGTGCTGTTCATCTTTATGCCTCTTCCTGTATTTCAGCATTATGCCCACATTTAGTTTGTGACAGATAACTCATAAATTTAACTTGGAAACAGTTCAAATTAAAATTTTACCCAAGTACCACTAAAGGGATCCTGAGTACCACTCATTTCTTCAGATTTTGTTTCTAACAAGCTGGATATTTTTATCGTGTTTTAAAATAATTTCTATTACTGGTTCTCCAGACTTTCTAAAGTATTCCTCTGAACTTTAGCTGTGTTTTCACTTATTTTTTGCTGCAAGAAGTTTTCTTTTTAGGCTTGAAACATTTTAATTTGGCTTTCATTTGTTCCTTTCTTTTAAAGCCCAAAACCATTGTTCCAGTCAGGCACAAAACCTGGGCAGAAAATGAGAAAAAACACCTAAAGTTAAATAATAATATATTTATATTTACTTTGAAAGACCTTCAGAAAGACTAAATAACTGTTGGTGACCACTTAAAAGGTTTACAATAAAGTTTGATGCTTGGCAGCAAATTGTAAAGATGTAAACCTTTTGGATGGGACTGTATACTCTTTATAAAATACATCTAAAAGGTGAATACACAGAATCATTAAAGGTTACAAACATTTACTCCAACCCTCCACACACTGCAAAATATTTGCCTCAATCTTTCCTCATAGCTTCTAGTATCTACCCTGTTCACCTGTTAGCAAAATATCCAATCTGAATTAAACTTTCAGAGAGTAAATGTCAGATGTACAGCTACGTGAATGTTTCTAGTCGACTCAATTTAAGATGGCCACCACAGATAACCTTGCAAACATAAAACTAGCAATAACTAACTCATAATTCGGAGTTAAAGTCAATATGGTGGTAGCTGAGAGTCATCCTCAACACAGAATATGCAGTAAAATCTTGTGAGGTGAGACTGTGGTGGCCATCTTTAAACTAAACACATTCCTTCAAGAAATGCTTGGACTTTGATTTTGCTTAGTTGAATCTGTATTTAATCTAAAATCCTATCTGTAGATTTTAAAAATGTACGTATTCATTAAAACTTAACATTTGTTTCTTAATAAATAACAAAGGATTTTTTATTTTATTTTCTAACAACCACTGATTTGCTCTAATTAATCTGTCGCTCCTAAGATTTTCTTTTTCATCCTTTAAAGCAAAAAGGATTTTGGAATAGTATTAGTTGGGTGTCTTGTAAAACCATAGGCCCACCCAGTGTTCTCTACTCATGCAGATTATAGTGAAGAAGTAATATTTGTTTTTGGTAGATGGTGTTTTTCTTCTGGTCTCACCTAATGTGCTGATAAACTTTATCTGCACGTGATTGAATAAGTGCAGGCATCTGCAGGTTTTCTGGTGATAAGGAGGTTCTGAGAGCATCATTGATGGGCTTCTTATCTGACAAGCATGTCGAGGTTTCTTGTGTCAGACAAAACCTGAGTTGGAGAACRGAGCCAGAGGTTTTAGTCCTGCAGCCGTGTGATCACCAGGGTCCTCCTCTGACAGCCGACGCTCACCGGCGCTCTTTTTTGTCTTCTCAGAGTGGAGGAGAAAAACTGGGACAAATGGAACACCAATCTGTCCAAAATCAACGAGGACCCGGGCTGCTGYGACGGGATCCCGCAGTCCGACTCCGAAACCTCTCCCAGGAGAAAAAACCGAGGTAGAGGAGCATCCGTCAGCTGCTTGTCTGTGCAGACAGCAGAGTGAGGCGCTCTGATTTGTAAACGTTTCCACTTTTCTCCACAGGGAGGAGCCTGAGAGGGCTGTTCAAGGACAGCAATAGGTGGAGGAACACATCTGAGTCCACAGAGATGAGACACCTGTATTAATATCTAAAAAAAAGTGTTTCAGCATGGCTGCTCAGCTGGGAGAAGACAATCAACCAATGAACAGAGTTCTGTTTATCGTCCTGAAGAGAAACACGAGGAACAGTTATTTCTGTGCATCTGATTGATATAATAGTTAAACAGACTGTCGCCTCAAACCCAAGTGCAACATGAAACTCAGATTTGATCCTTTTTATCCAAACGGGCTGTTTCTGCAYGGGAGCTGCATGCACATCCTCCGGCAGGGCTCAGAAATGTGCGCCRGGAGTAATACTGATCACAAAAGGTGCTGATCCCGCTCTCCTGCTGCGTGCCCTTTATCCAAGTCTCATTTTCATCACAGCCAGACAAGCTAAAGCTACCGCAGCCGCAAAAAAAGTCCTGCAGATTTCACAGCTTGCATCGTCTGCTCTGCTTCCCCCGGCTGTACGAGGCTGAGGCAGGCCGGGATAAAGGGCAGCCGAGAGATGAGCAACAATCAGCTGCAGAGGGCTCAGGTGGGCCCGGTTTGCCACCCGAAACACAAACCTCACCGAGTTGACTCAAAGCATAAATTAGAACTTTATTTTATTATTACAATATTACAAAAAGAGTAGCACAACTCTTGCCTCTTCTCCGTCGTACAGAATGACACAAAAAAGAAAGGCCGGCGAGCCTTCTTCCTTTTTTCACAGCAATAGTACAGGAAACAAAGAGGAAAATAAAATTTAAATAACAAAGCAGATCAAGTATCATAAATAGTCACAACTGCAAACTGAAGCTTTTAAAACTGGAAAACAAAATCAAAGAGTTACAGCTCAGTAACTACACATGGCTAAAAATATATAAGTACAAATTATTACTCTTCTTTTCTTTCCCCCTCTAGAAGGAATCACTAAGGAATTGCGCTCTGAAACAAAACTTCATTAAAAATAATTTTTAAAAAAGGCAAATAAAATAAAAACAAAAAAATTAAGAATTGCTGTTTCTGTTTTTCCTTACCATCCTCTTTTTCACTATTTGGGTTTTTTCGTTTATTAAAACCATGCTCATTGTCAAAGGAAAGTCCAAGGACCAAACACTTAAGGCTTTTTAAGGGCTATTAGGGAGTTTGGTGAACAAAACATAGGTGTTGTGTTATTATACACACACACACCATCACGCACACACTCATTTTTACCTGTGCCCACATCAGCAGGCGACGTTCACACACAATCATTAAAAGTTACAGTAGTCTAGTAGGTAAGCCAGTGTACAAGAAAATAAACAATGCATTTGCTGTTTCACTTTTAACTCAGACCTCCAGGTGATCTTGCAAGTGATCAATTTGGTCTTTTTTTTTTCTCCACGCAGACTTCACATCAGAAATCAGTAGCAACTACAGCTTGGCTTTAGACTCAACACATCACTAAACATTTATTTCTTCCTTTACAAAGCCAACCCATCTCTTTCTATATCTGCAAAAGAAAACTAAAAAAAAACCTCAACATTCAAGTAACATTTGTGTTTGACACAAGAGATCATCATCATCATGGCACGACTTCATCTTTCTTTTCATCTTCATTTTAAAAAAGGAGGGAGACTCCATTTTTTTCTTCATCGTTTTCGGTCCTCAGCGTTTTCACAATCTTGCTGCCAAATGTGGCGATGGCAAAATTGATTTTTTAAATATTATTACTATACCTGAATTCATTGCAGCATTAAAAGCAGAACACAACTCCTCCTGTTGGTTTGTTACAATATACAAACCTGATTACATGCTCCGTTTACAAACTGAGAGAAATGACTCTTCAATACGTCCTATCATACAAAGAAATGAGTACATTAAATTAGAATAAAACACGTGCGTACTGTAAGATTCTATAGCCCCTGTTTGATGGGAACAGTGATTGTATTTAACCCAACTTTTACCAACAAAATGAAGTCGATTAAAACCAGTCATAGCCTAAAATTCCTGATATTATCCTGTGAAATTACAAAAAAAAGGTAAAAAAAAATCCAATTTTTCAGTAGATGTTTTTCTTGGAGGATCTTTTTTTTTTTGGTTTGTTTTACATGCAAAACAAACTTTACTTACAGATAAGGTAGAAATAACAGGATCTGTTGGGATCCAGGCACAGAAATTGAAAGAATGACCGAGGAAAGAGCAGGGATTAGCACGCACGCACACACACACACACACACACGCTGAGGTCTCACCTGTCAAACACATGAAATGATTA
>NW_013952627.1:406956-451297 GCF_001266775.1 Austrofundulus limnaeus
ACACACACACACACACACACACACACACACACACACACACACACACACACACACACACACACACACACACACAGGCTTTGCACTCATCTGCAAAACCAATCGTTGTAATTGATCACTTGCAAGATGAAACAAACCAAAAACAAACTACTCCTCTGCTTTTAATATATTATTTTAGCCTCCTTAATACTTGATGTCCTTTAGGTTATCCATGGAGTTTCCTTATTTTAAGACTAAACAAAGGGTGATGATAACAGTTGTGTAGACAAGGCCATAGCTTATCTGTACCCTGGGTGCTGGATGAGAGCGGTTCTGCCGTCTCCGACCTCTGGACCTACCCTGCTCAGAGGAGGCCTGTGCATCTTAGCCATCAACCCGAGATTCTGATCACGGAAGTAGGGCGTCTGGAAGTCCCCACCCATGTAATCCACCGTTTGCATCAGATTAGTTTGGCCACAAGAGGACGAGGAGGAGGAGCTTGTTCCGAGCCTGTAGTGAGGAGCCCCGGGGAGCCCACAGTCCAGCGTGGTGCACCCTCCTGGGCCTGCCCCATGGAATGACATGGCTACGTCCTGAGACCCAGAGCTGTCACTGTTGGGGGTGGGAAGGATGCTGCTGCTCCATATGTGGGTCTGAAAGTAGTGGCCGTTGGCGTAGTGGGCCATGGGACCGGGCATGCTGTTGTTGACAGGAGGRGACGGGGTGGGCCTCTCCACAGGAGGTTTCAACGAGTATTGCTGACCCAAACACACCTCTGCAGGGTAGCCCATGCCTTTGAAACTGAAGGATGGGTCTCTGGAAGGCTGCTTGCAGAGATGTGTCCCACCGTTCTGAATGTGGGGGCCGTGAACCAGCTGATGGTGACTCCAGGAGCGCATTTTCTGCTGCTGCTGCGTGCTGTGCTGCAGCTGCTGATTCGGTTGTGGAGGAAGATGCTGTTGCAGGTGTTGCTGCTTCGGATCCGTGTGGTTAGAAGGCAAGTGGTTCACAGCAGCCGWACTGAGTGAGGGGTGGGCCCCAATCGAGGCTGTGGCTTTTTCTTGAGGGCCCATGATGCAGTGGCGYGGCGGGAAGCCGGGAGTGGGAGGGTTACTGTGCATGGACACCCTGGAGCACGCGCTGATGAGCAGGTTGCGGCTGATGGGGCTGGGGTTGGCGATCTGGCCCTCGCACATGGAGGCGGCACCCGTGCCTTGGACCCGAGCTTGGCAGAACTGGTTGAGCTGATGCACGATGGTGCTCAGGTCGGGCTGCCGGCCCGGGTGCAGCCCGGTGGCCATGGAGAGCGGAATGGTTGAGGTAGAGACGGTAACGTTGGGCGGAGCTTCGCCATCCGGCAGCTTCCTGCCATCCTGCAGGCCGAGCGGCGGCKGCTGCTGCTGGAGGTGCTGCTGCTGAAGCAGGACAGTGGGGGGTCCCTGCGGGTGGCTGAGACCTGGGTGCTGAGACAAAGTCTGGAATCTGGGTGGGGCCTGAGGATGCTGGGCCAAAGTGGGCGGGTGTCTGAGGCTCTGCTGCTGAGGGAGGGGCAGATGTAAAGTCTGAGGCAGGTCCTGTGGTTGAAGGGGGATGCTCTGCGGGGGCCGGGGCAGGCTGGGCAGAGATGGGTGGTGGTTTAAAGTGCTGGTTGAAGCCACTTGATAGGGTCCGGTAGGAGGGTTCATAATGACTTCAGAGTGCAAGTGAGCCCGGCTACCATCAAAATCTTTGAGGATGCCTTTGACTGTGGGCACCTTGACGATGGCGAGGAGTCCTGTCTTGGCACTGGCCTGAGAGGACGGGTAAGGACTGTAGCGCTGGCCTGAYGTATCCAGCCCGTTGACCGTTCGGCGCACGTGGTTTCGCTGGGGGACCTTGACGCTGTTGGGAAAGATCTTGATGGTGAGGGGGTTGTTGGCTACCTTCTTAGCATACGCATCCAATTCTGCAGGGGTTGGAAACGGAGCAGATCTCATCCTTTGTATGGTGTCCCCTGAGGCAGAGACGGGACAGATTGAGACAGAGTTTGGTAAGGTGGAGAGAAGAAAGAAAGGAAGAGAATGAGATTAATTCAGTGAGAAGTTCACATGGCCCCAAAAAACACACAAGTAGAAAAGTGAGCAGCTTAGATGATTCAGAAATAGTTTGGTTTTCATCTCACAAAGACCCAGAGTGGACAAAAAAAGATCTTTCCTCTTGCATTTACAGCTGAGTTATTGCAGCTGACACATTCCCAGTCCAAAAGAAAATCCGGTTAAGTGCAATTGTTGGTGGCTTTTAGGTCAAAAGCTTTTACTGGCCTTAATTGACGCATGCAGGCCAAGAATAAGTGCTGAGGGTGGGCTGCAATGTTGCAAGTGAATCACAAGCCAAACAAAGAATAAGAGAGGCAGTAATGGTCCCCTGTGKCTGCCAGGGGGGAAAAATAAAAAGAGAAACAGAACGAGGCAGCGAGGCAGAGCTCCATGACAGCAGACAAGTAATCAGACACAGAAAGCAGCGTCTCTGATCTGCAGGAACACCTCCCAGGACTCAGACATTTCTTACACCTGCTAAAGCACTGCAGCTAAATTTAACAACGCTGAAGTGACAGCGTGAACATGACTACCTGTTTGTGCATGTGTGAAGGGTGTGTTTTATTTATAAGTTGTTGTTTTTTGGGGTTTTTTTTAAGCGCAGCAATGATCATGGGAGAGTTGGCTCGTGTGTCAACATTTTCCACCTCAGGTGCCAGATTATTATTTAGTTTGTTTTAAATCTGAGCTGATTTTATTGGAATGCATATGGGCCGCCAAGTGTGAAAAAATGTCACTAAATCCAACTCACTTACATTTAGCTAATTTTTACTAAATGTTATATTTAAAATGTTAAACAATATATGTAAATATTAAATCCTAAATAAATTTAAATGCATAAAACTAAATGTAAAAATTAAATCTTAAACAAAGGTTGCATTTAAATATGTTGAAATGGAACGCAGTTGGTGCTCGAGTTTTGCTGTGACGTAATCATCCTGCGACAAAAGCAACTGTTAATGATGTGCTAGTGAGATTTTGTAAACTTTTTATTTTAAACTTGGCTCTCCATAAATGCAGTGTTCTCAGTTTCATTACAAAAGGACAATCAGTTTAGAGAGCGATCAAATTACACCAGAGGTTTTGGACAAAAAGACAGATAGGCGGATCTTAAACTTTACTCTGGACTCAGTTCAGGTACAACAGATGTCCTTGTTCTGCTGTTGAATGAAGACAAACTCTAAAGGTTCTGTGGTTTTATAAAACCTATCATTCTCACAGCAGTCAGAATGGGTCCTGAGCTGAACCGGAGGGCGCGGTCACGGCACCACCACGAGTTGTGCCAAGCTGCTGTTTAATTCCTGCTTTATTTGTGAACAGAAAACAATGGGCAGTGACATGCAGGGGGCTGGTATGGAGAGGCACAYGGGGAGCTGAAGTAACAAAGTGTTCAGGCCGCCGATGGCAGCCTCATTAATGCAGGGGTCTGGGCCAAGGAGATGGAGCTTGACACCCGCCATCATTGAGGCCCCAATGTCTGTTGCTGAATAAATGCCAGGCTAAGCAAACACAGAGAAAATGAACACACACACACAMACRCRCACGCTGAGGTCTCACCTGTCAAACACATGAAATGATTAATGATCTTGTTGGAAATGATGTCTCACTGTGTCAGGAACAGACTGCATAAATACCGAGGCAATCTCATTGGAAAATGTAACCATAAATTCATGGATTCTGACGCAGCCTCCGCGGTCTGCTACTGTTGTGAAAACCTCATGACACATCATCTGTTGCTGCAGGAAGGAGTGGAAGTGTGGAAGGAAGACGGCAMCACCATCATTTACACACACACACACAAAAAACCCTCCATATCATTTCACTGGAGAGAAACCGTCAGGAATAAACCAGAACGGTGGGCTGAAAAAAAAGACCACCTAATAACCCAGTGTTGAACTAATAAATACAGCAGGGAGAGCAGACGGAGAGCGATACAGACACAAATAATCCAGATTAGAATGCCTAAAGGTTGGAAAATACTTGGATTTACTGGTCTGTCTACTTTCCAACCCTCACCTGTGGTCATGAGGCGTGGATCAGGACCGAAAGAACGAGATCCTGGATACAAGTGGCTGAAATGAGCTTCCTTCGTAAGGTGGCCAGGCTCAGCCTTAAAGATATGGAGAGGAGCTGGTAGAGTTTCCACATCGAAACGAGTCAGATGAGGTGGTTCATCTGATTAGGAGGCCTCCTGGATGTCTCCTTTAGAGGTGTTCCAGGCACGTCTCACTGGTAGGAGGCCCTGGGGAAGGCCCAAGATTTGATTATGTATCCTCTCTGGCCAGGGAACGCCTCGGGGTCCCTCTCCAAACATGGAGAAGATGTTGAGTAAGATGAGAGTAAAGCAGTGGACCGGTCAGAGTTAAAGAGAAGATGGACGAAGCAAGGTAACCCTGTATGGCTGTTCCAGAGGGTTGAGACTGGGTTGGAGGTCCACCTTCCAGCAGGACCATGACCCTGAACACACACCTGAAGTAACACTCCACCTGCTTCAGGAGGAACAGGTAAATGTGCAGGAATGATCCACTCAAAGATCAGACCTCAATCCAACTGAGAATCTTGAGATGCTGGACTCAAACAGCTTCCAGCCAACCTGAAGGAGCCAGAAACRTTTTGAAATTAAGAGTGGACAAATTCCAGAGGTTGGATTGGCCGAGATTATGAAGATAAACCTGAAGAGACTGGATGTTAAGTGGCTAAAGTATTGACTTTAAAGGAAGTTCTTAAACTTAGCACAAAAAGTAATGAAATGTGTGTTTAGGAGATTATTTTGTTGTTGTAACAATGCTTCTTGCATTAAACCTTTTACTGTTAGAAAATCTGTGAATTTTCCTTTTAAATGCTGCCACATTTGTAAGGAACATGCATTTGTGGGATGAGCAGTAGAGCTATAGAATATGTGGGTTGTGCACAAGAAAAAAGACTCAAAACGTCTCTGCCAAACAGYTTAATTTGYTATTATTGACTCTTGTTTTGAGCTTCTGGTACTTCAGGTGCTGCAAAGAAGCAACAAAGAAATAATCTACCAAACACACATTTCCTTACTTTTTGTGCCAAGTGTAGTTATGCACACTGTTAATTTTTTTTCTTGTTTGTTTCAGAGTGAGTYAATATTTTGCACTTACAAAGTGATGCATTGGATTAAAAATACAAATTCACCTCAATTTCTTTTAAATTCCAAGTCGTAATGCAACTAAATCAAAACAATGGCGAAGGAGGTGAATACTTCTGTAACCCGCTGTTCATGATAGTTTCTTTTTAATGATCTGTTTTGTTAATAAATCTTATTTCAGGGAGTTGAATGTGTATTATGTGTATTTTTTTTCCCATCTTGCATTTGTGTGATGAATTTTAAATTTAGTAAAATTCAGGCAAACAAAGCTGTTGGAAACAAACCAAACCAGGTTCTCAAACTGGGGTCCCAGGACCCCCAGGGGTCTGCAAGAGGTATCTTGGGGGTCCGCAAAATTTTTCACTAAATTGTTAATTTCCTTTTTATTTTCAAAAATGCATGGAGAACAATGAACTAATAAAACAAACATAATAAACTAAATAAAAATATATATTCCCATGGCATTTAGGGGTTGAAATGACAATAAATTATATTTTAAAACAGAATGGGGTTTATGAGGGGGTCCCTGGAATTTTTTCGCCTCTGTAAGGGGTTCCCAGACCCAAAAAGAACCTCTGGTTTGCAGTATCTCAGCTCAGGGGTTGCAGCCAACGTAGGCTGCATTTGTTGGCTGTTTACTGCACTGTCCTGACTCGTAGGCACCTACTCATGAATTTGGGGAAGTTAAACATGTATAAACAACTAAAGGCATGTCATATAATGTATCACCATACTAACGGGGCAGTGGGTCTCTGTTCGCAGCCATTTATGATGCAACCCCTGAATTGAGACACAGCTATTGATTTGTTAACAAAAATTATTGCTGACTTTACTTCCTGGATGAACCGAATCTGTTTAAAAGCTCTAATCAACTGTTAATTTTCCTCCAGTCAGCAGGTGTAGATCATTAACATTTCAACCTAAACCTGAAATCTGGATTAGCTGAAGAGCTAAAAGCATCAAGGGAGGGTTAATGAGGAACAYGAGTGAAGCCTGTTGACGACTGCTGGTGGCGAGGAGCGGCTCACGGCTCAGATCTCCAGCTAAGCACGGTCGCTGGTGAGAGAAACTGCAGGAAAGACAGGCCGCTCTGGCCAAATGCTAATTATCCCACTGCYAGCGAGCTGATTGGAGCACAAGTGCACAGTCAGCAGGCGCTAATTGGGGTTTCTTTTATTCAAACCACTGTTTTTATTGAGCAAGGTTTAAGCAGCGGGGAGCAGGAGCTCGTGCAGCTGTAAATTGCAGTTTTCGCACATGAGCAGGAAATTGGGTCTGAAGGCTCGGCATCGAATTAGACATGTGGTTTTCACATGAAGCCCTCCCCTCCTCTTGCTACAGAAAACCTGTGAGTGAGACGCTGCTGACGGAGAAATATAACATAACATTTAAAGAAAAAAAATAATGAAAAAGAGCGCTACTGTGGGGAGAAAAAGAAGATGATCAGCCCTGAGATGAAGCCCAGCTGCACTCGGAGAGGAAAGAAGAGCCACTTGGAGGTACTTGAGTCACCCTGAGTGGAAAATGAACCGTTTTCTTCTTCACTTGATCTACTCCTCCAACAGCCTTTACATTTTACAGCCGTCATCAGTTAACAGTCACTCCCTGATGATAAATAGAGCAGATGTTCTGGCCTTGTCTCAGACGGCAGCCTGCAAAGCTCGTAACTTTAAACGACTCTCCTGTCCACAGCTTCACCCGCAGGAGAGGAGACTGATAATCTGCAGCGCTTAGTGGATCAAACAACATGATTCAAACGTTTTCCTCACCTGGTTTTTGTACAGGACAGGAAGTTTATTTCCTGCTTTTTTTTCTCACTGGAAACTAAAACCAAGAGTTGCAGCTTTCAGCACCATTGACGTGCTTATTGTAGGCTGAATTATTGCCCCCCCATTCCTCAGAAATATCCCTCTCACATCAAGTTTACAAACTATCCTGTGGAGGATCAAAACTGACATGATTAGAAATAAAAGTAGAAATATATAAATGGACCAATGAATACACTTAAATGCACCAATTATATTAAAAAAAGGAGAGCTTTACCTCATTTTTATAATTTAATTGAACTTCATATTTATTTTTCCAGTTTAGTTCCAATAAATCATATATTTGGGATGAACAAAGAACAAGCAGAGGGTCCACATCTATCCCTCGTTTGAGTCTTTTCTGTGAGAGTTCGTTATTCGCACTGAATGAAGCATTCAAACGTCGAATGKTTGAGTTTCAGAGGCGTCTCCGGTGGAGCCCGGCTGTCATACGACCTTAATGCTGGGGACAAGGCGGGACTCTGGAGAGACACCGAGTCCTGTGGACAGACAGGATGGAGACAGCCTGATTTCTGGCAGCACAACAACTCTGTACAAACCACTAACACGCGGGAGGTGATCTACAGGTGCAGTTATGGGATGGCAGAGGGCCACTGAGAGCGGGCAGAATTTCCACAGTCTCTTTGATACATAAAAAACGATCAACTCGAAGCGAAATCCAGATCTGTGGCTTTTGATGTAACGGAGCGTCTGTTTGAAGAACAGATGAAAAGGAAAAGCATTACGAGAGACAGGATAAGAGGGGGAGAAATGGGCTGAAATTACACTTCTAGGAATCACTCCATCCCCTAAATGGATTACAGCGACGGGCAGAAAGGCAAAATGAACTCCGGTTGTGGCCTCAGATGTGTCTCGGTGTGTCACAAAGAAGAAGGAGCCGGRGAAACGTGGCGGCTGATGGCTGCGCCGTGTCACAAGGCTGCCGGAGTGAGGCAACAGGCGCAAGCACTCAGCAGACTGCCTCATGCTGGCTGATCTCCTGGGGGCTGGCTGATTACTGTGATTCTGAAATTACAGGCTTGATGAGCGGGAGCATTTGATAAAAAAAAAACTTCTGTAGAAATGGGTCAGGCTGGGACTGGGTTTCCAATCAGAGAAGGAGAGGGGAAGAAAGATGTAGGCTTGTTTTTTTTCTGATTAGGTCAAAGCTGGCTAACATAATGAGTTGTAATCAGTTTCAGCCGGATTATAGTGGAAACGATGAAACTGACAATATAAGATTTAGGTCTGATCAGGCACCTGCTGGACTAAATATACATTAAAGTAGAGGAATCATTTCTTCAATGAACAAATACTACAACAGATGATGCGTGTACTTGTACAGTTTTTAGCCCCTGACACAGAAAGGCAGACGATAATGTTTGTGTCAGAGCTTGTCTGTACGCAAAATATCTCCTGAACCATTTGACCTTTTTACAGTTACTAATGCACACGTGTACCACACCCCAAAATACATTCATGGCTTTTCCAGTACTCATGATCCATATTCAGCTCTAGTCTTTTGGTTCTTCACACCTGCTTTTATATTTCCTTTACACAAACATGCTRTTTGTTTTATTGGCAGTTTATGTTGGGATGGTGAAATGTCGTCAACATGCCGTGTAGCAGGCAGTGGTGGGTGCAGTTCCTCTAAAGCACTAAAGCACTAATTGGGGAACWATTTTCCTGATTAGTGCTTTAGGGCTTTTACTATTTTTTAATTCATTAGTGGATTAGCACTTGCTAAATTTATGGGCTGAATTTAGAAGCACTAACTGAGGTCTTTAAATTTTATTGATCAATATTATTGTTCAGAGTTGAGGGTGAAAGCTGTCACATACTTTGTTCATATGCGTGTATCTACAAGGTCACATGTGTCAAACTCAAGGCCCACAGGCCAAATGTGGCCTGCGGGTGACTCCCATTTGGMCCAGCAAGGCACTAAGTAACAACATTCTGCACACAGTAAATATTRTCTCATGTTGACTCTGAGGAATGGATTATATYAGTGCTTTAGAACAAGGAGACCTAAATATTTGAGTTAGTGCTTTAGGGTTAGTGCAACTAATATTTAGATTAGTGCTGCCCACCTGGTAGGTGGATGTCCAAATGCACTATGGTTARATATAGGGCTGGACAACATGGCTGAAAATGTATCAAGATATAAGCATTTCAGATCAGTCACTATTGATAATTGTTGATTAGTTTTTGTTTTAGTTTGAAATAAGAAGCAAGAGACAAGATGCTGAAWAATCCTGCCAAACTGGTGACCTTTCCTCTTTTGTTCACAATTACTTCTAGAGCTTMGTTTTCTCCTTTCACTTAAAGTAATTTTTTATTATTTTGAAGCAGTTCTGAGGCAAAACAACAACCTGCTGCACGTTAGTCAACAGGCTGCTGCTGGCCGACCAAAGACTGAGTTAAGCTGATGCCACCAACCTTGTTCAGCTGGGCTGTGAGAGGTGGAGCAGCAAGYCTTTCCTCTGCCTCCATGCCAGAACGCTTTGCAGGTCTGGATCAGACTTCAGTGAAATTATCACGTATTTTCCATCGATAATGATCACGTGTCTACTGCGACAGCTATTATTGATTTATTGCCCCTAGTAGGCATGAGTCTATCTAACACTGAGCTTAATTATTTGTAAAACCACTGGATATGCATCTGTAAACAAATATGTTTTAAAGTCAGTTAGGTTAAAGATGGTGGCCATCACTTTACAAAACACAAATTGGTTTACAGTAAATCCACGCAAAGTTGTGTTTCACAGCTAGAAGACTKGGTTTTTTCATGGAACCTAACTAGTTTGCTGTAATTTCTGCAACTTTGCAGAARCTGGAAATACTTGCACAGTCAATATTATTAATTTAGGTGAGTTACCATACATTTTACTGTATTCTTTTTCAATTAAATTCTACTCATACAGTGTATTTTATGTAATAGGAGCAAAATCTGCAGTTACAGGYCTTTTTTTGTTCAGCATAAAGTGATCTTAGTTAAAAATTTAAGGACATGGCGATATGCATTCCCTTAAAGAACACTAGGCCTTTATTCATTTAGCACATATTCATCTCCATCACGAGTCAGCTGGTCAGCTTTTTCAGGCATTTGCTGACCTTAACTCTTCATTTGTGCTGCTGGCCCTCGTAGCCCTAAGTGTCTAGTTTGTCAGCAGAGTTGTAAAATTTAAACACATTGAATTCAGCTGGCAAGCTCCGACAAGTCTGCTGTTCAACCAGGGCAGCAGATTGCATCTTAAATTCATTCGCATTACAAGATCAGCRGGGCAAAACCACTCAGCCGCAATCTGTCTGCGAGTCTGACAGTAACTTACTCCTCCTGATGGTGAAAATTAGGCGAGATGGCCGTGTTTAACACGCGACGGTGATGGTGGCGCTCTGCTAAGCACACACAGGACCGTGCTGTTGTGACAGACAGAGCTTCGTGGGTGAAGAGGAGGGGCGAGCTAGTTCATCGGCAAATTAATGGCGCAGTTCATCCTAATTTCTCCTTGAAGACAGATTTGTGGTTTTACAGCACRAAAATACTCTCTTCTTTTCAACGCAGGGCTGCAGAGATGAGCTGTGCCAGGTTTGGCACTGGGATTTAGTGTCGAATTACAACAGCTTGGTTTGTGCGTGCTGAGATCAGTACTTACATTTCTGAAGTCCAGTGTTCATCTGCGTGTGGGGGAGAAGCTGGAGGGGGAGGTCACCTGGCCCTGGCAGACAGGCCAGCATTTCACACAGACACTAATGCAACATGGGACACACACTTCTCCTCACACTGCAGAGASAGAGAGACAGAGAGGGGGGAGAGGTCAGATATAACTGCAAGGCAGCACATGGTGCATGGTGATACGGAGGCTGGGTCTGAACTAATAAAACTCTGGAGCTGGTCCCCAGAGGCACAGAGCTGTGGGAGACATAGTTAGCTTTCAATTAGGAACTGATTCACACCTGGAGCATCAGGTAAGGTGACATTTGAAGCCAATAACAACCTCAATTAAACATCAAACAGCTGAAGTAAAACCAGCAGACTGGGCCCGAGGGTCTGGCAGTTTAAATTTGAGTCAGCCGGTCCACCTCCTCCTCCAACTCGCCCCGCACATGGTAGCCCCCAAGTTGGACCCCACTGCGTGCACTTCACCTCCTCTCCTCCATCAGACCACAGCACAGGAAGCTGCAGCAACTTGTGTTCTGGGAAAAAGCAGCAAACGCTGAGAGCCGAACAACAGCCGAAGAAGCCGAAACTGTTCTAAAACAAAATTAAAGCAAGAAAAAGCAAAACAGTAAAAAGTGAAATGAAACAAAATGCTAGTTAAAAGTAGCAAAACATAAAAAGTATGCTAAAGCAGATTTAAAAGAATGTCTCAAATGTCTAAAACACTGAAGAGGTCTCAGTCTCTTTACTTGAAGTAAAATACAGAATTAAAACGTTAAAATAATGTGAAAAATAAAAATTGTAACCATTAAAAATTGCAGCACTCATCTCCTGAATGAACAGAAAGTTTTGACAAATGATTGGCTAAAATACAAAGTATGCAGAAGTAGGCAGATGTATGGAAAAGTCAAACAGGAAAGCAATAGTGTGAATGCTGACTCAGCGTTTGAACTCCTAAAAGTACCTCTCTGAGTGCAGACTCAGTCTCACATTAAGACAGCTGTCCTCTGAGCTACGTTAAACTCTGGAGCCAGATGAGGACGCGGAGAGAAGTAATTAATGAACTCTGCTGTGGCTCCTATAAATGTTGTCCACTTTGTGTACTAACTTGGTGTAAGAGAGTGTAGTTAGTCACGCTTCACTTGGCCTGCTACTGTAATCAAAACACCACAGATGCTTGCTTAATCAGCACCGAACAACAGTCAGGGAGCAAATTAAGTCTACAGAGTCCGTGCCCTCCCCCGTTTGCTGCGCCGCATCAGAGGAGGGCGGCAAGTGTGCGCAGACAAACWGCTTCTATGAGAGAGGCAATTACCCACAAAACAACCTTGGCATGCCTGCCTGCCGCGGGGTGACAGCTTAAAAGTATCTCACCCCCTGCGGGGAGAAAAGACAAGAGCAGGAAAGAGTGACAAAGTGGGAGAGAAAGGTGGAAAGACAGACGGACGGGTGGTGGGTTCGGAGTGTCGGGGAGGGCTGAACTCCCTTTAAAAAGCAGGAGCTCAAAAAGGTCAGGACGACAGCTCATTTAAATCCTCCCAGTGAGAGAAGAAAAACAAGGCTTAATGAAGCTGCCAGTGATACACAGATACCTGAGGGCGTTGCACCTCGGAGCGCCGCGGGGGCAGAGTGGCATGGGGGAGGCAGGGAGAAGCTGGTGACGCCTCAGACAGATCTGAGAATTTTAGAGCCGTTTTTAACCCATGATGCTGTGTCACCCCTTTTTTTTTTCCGTTACCCAGCCTCCCCCACTCTGATCCTCCTGCCTTTGCCCTGCTCTCTGATTTACAGCCTGGACCGCCATATGGCAGCAATCCCTGCCCTCGATACAGCGTGTCACCATGCATTAACTTTAATTGGCCTGATATGTTATTCTTTTCCCTCTGGCCTTGGAAGGATTTTTAGGTAGACAGAGCCTTGATGTCAGCAGGCAAGATTTCCAAGCTCTCTCTCTCATTTATCAGGTTGCCAAGATTTCACACAAAGATAACGACGATGTCTCCCAACAACAGCCAGGTTCAGAATCAGGGTGGAGGAAACCTACAAGTCAGACAGAAGCTTTCAAAAGGGTTTCAAAGGCAAAAGAGCTGAATGACAAGTGGAAAGAAAACAAAACAGCACATACTGTCAGAGCCTTTATAAGAACACATAAACACACAAGAAACCATCCAGCGGGCCAACCTCCCCACCTCCTTGATTCTCCCACAGCGCCCCTGAATGTCAGAAAACCGTGCAGCGGGGAGCGCAGCGGCAAAGGTCAGCCTATGGTAATGCCCGGTCTGACACGCTGCTTTACAGCGAGGAGCAGGAGGAGATGAAACCCGACAGACAGGATTCTGATGTCCACAAACTCGCCTATCAGCAGCACTGCCACGGCGACTTCAAATATAGTATCACACACACAAAACGCTGGCACTTTCAACAAAGGCGCACAACCCCACGGGGGCTTTTTTAAACACACCGGCTATTTGAAGCTGAATGACGACACCTGACGGGATCAGATCCAGACAAGGACTCTCTGCTGTTTATACTCAGGACATGATTGGCTCAGCTGCTAGAGTCCCCAAAAAAAGATAATCAGCTGATACTGGCGACTTCGGAAAAAAAAATCGTCTATCAGTCATGTCTACGTACACTTAATTGATTGCAAAGTAGGAAAATGAGAAGGCAGCAGCTATATTACCTCTCTGTAGCAACAATTTAATTGTTTCAAAGCAGGACTTTATATTATTTTTAAGTGTGCAAAGTTTTATAAAGTTAAAAACATAGCTGTTTATGCTTTTCAATGGTGCATTTGCCCTTGTGTTTATAGTTTCATAAGTCTATGTAAGATGTAAAACTCAAGGCCTGCAGGCCGAATGAGGCCCACCACAGCATTTTATGTTTCCCTCACGAGCTTTAAAGAAGGCTTGTGACATGCACATCCTTCAAATACAAACAGTAAAGAAAAAAAACATCTTTATATTTAAGAAACTTGGCATTATACACAATTTAACCCGTTTTGTTATATAATTGGCATTTTTTCTTTTGAACTTTACTCAGCCAAAGTGAAACAGGAAGTGACATCAAAGGAGAACTCTTTAAGAAAGAAAATTGCATGGCGTTTGTTTACGGAAACAATATTTTTCAAACTCTGACTCTTCTTCACCTCCCTATTGATTAAAAAAACTAATGAAACATCAGATCCTTCTCTACAGTTTGTGTTGGCAGCTGTTGTAGCAATGCTTTGTTTACATTCAGACAATCCCCTTTGACATCACTTCCTGTTATTCTCTTGCAAATATCTCAACAACTGTTCATCCCAGTGGCATGAAAATTGTTTAGCAATATATTATTAATGTTGTTTTTCCAAAAATGCATTCACATATATATAGTATTAGAAAAATGGATGACAGCCTCCCACCATTAGGTGGAGGTGCACAGGGTGCAAAAGTAGCCAGCAGCCAGTGTAAAATCACCATTGTGCTTCATTTTGTCAGCTATATTTGCTGAGGCCCTGTTGTACTGGGAAGTGGGAATTTTCCACTTGTATGTTGCATGCTGCTTCAGTGGAAATTCCCTGTCAGAAAGTGGGAGAGTTCAGAATTCAAGATGGCAGCTACTCACCACTACTTAACAGTAAACAAAACTCTTAGTTTTACTTTTAATAGTATTTCTGTATGTTTATTTCACATTTAATCACTCGTACACAGAGTACTTTTCAGTGTTTTAAAGAGGACATGTTAAAACACTGTTTCTATGCGGGAAATACCAGGTGGAGCTCGGTTATTGTTTGTTAGCGGTGCTCATTCGTAGCAATGTGACATTTTCTGTTTAGTCGAGGTTAAACGCTAAACATCAAAGTTAACTACAACTGGCCCTTTGAGGGCCACCATAATGCTCATGTGACCCTCAGCGAAAATGTCTCTATAGGTTTGACTGCAGCCAAAGGGGACAGTGTGCTATTTGTCAAATGAACTGTCTTTTCAAAAAAACAAAAAGGAGAAACAAAGTTCGAGTGATTTCTCACTAAGAAATTGGTGCCGCTTTTTGTAATCTTGTGGCCCCTGAGGGATAAATTATTCAAATGCTGATAAAAGTAAGTCTACCCAATCACTTCTTCAGATTAAGTGTTGTTTTTCCACATCTGCTTGTGGTTTGACCCCAGGTCTTGTGAGTATGTTGTATCTTTGGCGCCACCGTTATCCTGCAGAACACAGTCACAGAGGCTACAAAATCTCAGCGAGCAGGTAAAGATGACAACAAAGATTGGAGTCAGTCACAGAGAAACTTATATCGGTTGACCTCTTGTCCTTAATGCACTCTGACCATCAGGCAGAGGCTTCATTGTGGTCTGAGTAAAGCTGTGACCCCCACCACCCAGACAAACTAGGTATCTTAGTAGAGTCAAACTGATGAGAACAGAATCAGAGCTGGATCTGCCAAGTCCCAGTAGAACTGAGCCGGACTGAGAAGCAGCATTGGATTCAGTGGAGTCCAGCCAGGCAGCTCACACTATCGACCCCTTGCAGACAGACACCAAGGGGTTCTCAAAGTATTAGTGGGGAGGGGGAGTGTGACTCTGCAAGTATCTGCCAGCTACTTATAGAGCCGTAATAAAAGTGTGTGTGAATAACTGTGCAGACAAATAAAAAGGCGAGCAGACAAAGAGGGACTTGAGCAAGTGATGCACATGGCTTGTGTCATGTGTCAAATTGCTCCCATAAAAGCTGACCTATATTTCCTATTCATTCCACGGTGGGGAAGGAAAAGGAAAAAAGAAAAAAAGGGAAGCAATCTAACGGTACAGAAAAAATATGAAAAGAATAGAAGAAAGAACAGGAGAGATGGAGGCTATTCAGTCAATCGAACCAGATGCTTTTTTTTTTTTTTTTTGGATCAATGTCATCTCTGCTTTGGAAACTTTCTATTAAAATACCTGACGACACAATGGCCGATACACAAAAAAACTCATAACAACAAGAAGAGGTGAAAAACAATGACGAAAAATAAAGGAATAATATTCCATGAAGGTATGAATCCCTCTTAAAGCCAGAGTTTATAAACTAAGATGCTCTTAGGAGAAGGAACAGAGTTACAGCTGTACATGACGTTACATGTGATCTCATGCACTATTAAGACTAACAAACAGTTAGCACTCAGAGCACGTGTTGAAGATGACTTTCAGCTACTACCACTCCAAATTTGAACTAAATATCAATAAAATTACCTGAGATCCAGCAACTTTTATGTAGGCTACGGTCGATTAGCTATGAACTCCAACAGTTCATGTCAAACATTAAAGCAAAGATGTTAATAAAATGGGTAGAGCTCAGAGAAAGTGTTAAACGTGATCAACTACTACTAGGCCTGGGTGATAAAACGATAACAATATATATCATGAAAGATGCAATCAACAAACAGAAAACACGTTAGATAGAATGTTGATCATTTTACTGAACTTGGATCCAGAACTGCACGGCATTCTGGGGGATGTAGGCAGAGGAAAGGCTTTAGCTGCTCAACTCTCGCGGCCTAGCTAAGCAAGGTTGGTGGCATCAACTAACTCACTCACCCTTTGGTCAGCTAGCATCAACCTGTGCAGCAATAGTTTCACGAAACACTTAAACCGTGATACATTTTTCAGTTATATCGCCCAGCCGTACCTACTACGCTTTTATTAACCCTGGGAGTACATAGGTATCGGGGTACATAGGTACGTTCCCATCTTAAATTGGGTTGACTTTAAATATTTGATTTGTAGATTTACATCCAAATATTACTTCTTGGGAGTTTCATTAAAACATGTCCACAGGATCTCAAGATATTTAGCTAACACTACAGACGAACCAACACAAAGACACAGGTTAATGCGTTGTCACAATTTCGCCTTCAGCCGAGGCCAGTAAAAGGAAAAGGAGAGTGTTTGGTTGTTTTTTTTGCCCAATTATGAGAAAAAGGCAATTAGCAAAGCAAGTCAACAAGCTGTACATGACTTGTGCTTGTGGCTGAAGGAGAGGAGAGTGGAGGAGAAAGCAAGCTGCTGGTATTTTAATTGCATGTTTACCCCCAGGTTATGGGTCTGAAATAGAGCCAAGGAAAAAAAATGTTGCTGCAGTCATTCAATGTAACTTTACTGTGTTGATTCTCTCAGGGACAGAGAGAATGAAATTACTTTTCTTTGCGAGCCGAGTCTCTGAATAGGAGGTAAAGAAGAAGAGGGAAAAAAAAGAAGCTGGAAGATGAGAGGAGCTTCTTACAAGCCGAAGCTTTTTGTGAAAAGGGGGGAGAATAAAGAAGAAAGCCTTGGCTCTTAAGCGCGCTGCAAAAAAAAAAAAAAAAACCTTCATTAAGCCATTAGGCTTTACAAACAGAGGCAGAAAAGAATTTCTGTTGTTGCTGTTTCACATAATGCATCTTGATGACTCCAGCACATCCCGAGGCGTTTCGTTTGCTTGCTCCAGCCTCGTCAGCTCAGGATGTTATCTCTAGAAGAGAATTAGAGGAATGCATATCGCCCTCTGCCTTCCCTGTCAGAGTTTTAGACTCACACCATCTTGTGTGGAAAAATAATGGAATTGTAGCTGTTTTGGTTAAACCTTGAAAAGAGTAGAGGATCCGTCTCAGCTATTTAAATCTCCACATTTTAGCTCAACATCTGTAAAACTGACCAAGCTGTACTCATTTGTGACTCTTGATGGGGATAGGAGTCTGAATGAGCAATTTTTCAATGTTGAGGAATTTACATTTTCAAATTCTTAATCTCAAAAACTTCAAAATGATCAGTGGCTTGCTGAATGTTTGTGTTTTATGCCCTGCCAACAAGCTACGTTACGCTCATAAAGTAAGGGATATTTGGTGAGGTTCTGTTCATCACTTGTTAGGTGTCGTCTTTGTCTCATGATGTCAAAACGTAAACAGCTTTATTGGTCCATTCAAGGATCAAACCTGTTGTGAAATTTGACTTTAAGCTTCTTGTTAGAGAACAGCATGTTGCGCAATCAAAAGTTTCATTAAAGCACCTGTGACATCAAATTTTTCTAATAAATATGAATGCATTTTTGGAAATATAACGTTACTAAAATATTGCAAAAAAGAAAAATCACACCACTGAGATGAACATTTATTGAGATATTTGCATGTGAAGTAACAGGAAGTGATGTCAAAGAGGAGTGTCTGAATGTGAACAGAATGTTGCTACAACAGCTAACAACACAGACAGTAGAGAATAATCTTATTTAGGTTATTTTGAGTCACACTCAAAGAGATGAAGAAGAGAGAGTTCAAATACCGTTTCAAAAAACAAAGACCAGGGAGTTTTCTTTCTTAAAGCGTTCCCCTTTGATGTCACTTCCTGTTTCACTTTGATTGAGCCAAGTTCAAAGGAAAATATGCCCGTTATGAGATAAAATGGATAAAATCCTGTGTTTTATGCCAAGTTTCCTAAATATAAAAGATGTTGTCTTTGACTTTTTATATTGAATGAATAAGTACATCACAGTTACTTTAAGTTCCCCTGTAAAGGTTACACTTAATTTTAGATTAATCCTGAAATTTCTCGCAAAAGAAGCCAAATATACCTAACTTTTTGTGAGTAGTAGTAAGGTTTGGTTTATGGGGATGTGAAAAATCACCATTACTGGTCTGAAATGATGTCATCAGGAACTACAGCCCCATATTTAAAAAAGGGAAATCCCCAAATTTCACCATGATGCCAAACATTATACAAAAGGAAGTCCCAGTGCTTTGCCAGCCTGTTGGGACAAATGATCAATTTCAAAGAAAGTGATTTGTATTACAATTAAAATATTATTTTGAAAGACATGGCTGTTAGAAAACTTTTATTTAAAGCTAGATTAGCAACATTATAAAATATTTTAGTAACCAGGATGCRTCYTWATGGACTAATTTTTATGTCAAAAATCTATATTTTCACCTTTTTTTAWTAGCAGCYTGTTCTCATTCTGACTTATTTTTCCAGCACAAGCTCACATTTTTGTATTTGCTAAAATCACTTGGCTGTGGCCGAACCTAAAGGTTTGATTAAAATACGTTCAGTGGGTGATAACATATTTTGCTAAGGGGTAAATGACCGAACATAAAAACAAACGCACACACAGAGGGTGAGTGATGTGACTGTGAGAGTTATGGATTATGACCGAGCAGCAGCAGGAAAAGAAGTACGGAGAAGACATCCGGGCTAAACCCAACTAGCACCTTAATTGAGAGTCTGTAAAATTGTGGCTTCCAAGTCGCAAGACAGAGTGTCAGGGATGAAACTGTCAAACAAGGAAACTGCTGCGGTACTGTGGGAGAGAAGACGACAGCGAGTTGAAGCTGCTCTTCTTTGGAAGCAGGGATGGGTTTGTGAAAGAACCGGGAGGCAGAGTGAACGCTTCGTAACTGACTGATGAAAAAGTGACAGTTCCCAGAGGTGAGGTGGAGGATATGGAGCGGATAGAGACAGCGTGCCCCCAGAACAGTCCACAACTGGATCGGCAGCATCTCTGCATACATGTCAGACACGGAAAGTTGGTTTCACAGCCAAAAAAACACACGCAGTGAAGCTAAAAGAAAGCACTCAAAGTTATGAGACGTTCTTCTTATCGAGCTGACCTCGTTCTTCCTCTCTTGTATTAGTTCAGAGCATCTCGGATGATAAAAATGGCTTCTCGGGGTGGAGAGGATGACAGGAGTGGTAGTGAGATGAGAAGATTAAGCAGTGAGTTTCCCTGGTCTGGCCCAGCTAGCTGAACCGCAGCAATGTCATGGTCATTACCCGTCTACCACGTCAGCGCTGCAAGCACATCCTCCCTTCAACTTGCGGTCAGTTTCACTAACAGCCACTTAAGCCGGCTCTGCTTTCCAAAGAGCCTCACGGATCTGGAAGGTAGGAGCTGAGTGTGCTCAGTCATGTCGAGGCGAGCCAAGGTCAGGCGGGCGGACGCAGAGAGCTGGCAGTGCTGCGAGGCAGCGCCGAGTCGTGAATGCCAAGACGCCGGGCCCCCCGACTGCRCCGTTTGACAGACATGTTTACACCTGACAAGAAATGCAGCGGCGTGGACGGCCTGCCAAAACAGAGGCGATCCAAAGCAAGGGGTGCCAGCTTAGTTATTTATTTATCTGCTGCAAATCCATCGAGAGCACAGCCAGGAGCTGAGCACGCCTCAGTGAGGAGAAAAGCCAGTCTGCTCTCAGACATGACAGACTCAAACCACTGGAGGGAGAGTAGAAAATGACATGGAGTGAAAGAAGAGYCAAGATCTCATGAAGCAAATCACAAGATTGGGTTTGATTTACTGAATAAGATCATCTTGTAATAAGAAGGTACTGAGGTTTTGTGGTGTGGGTCAAATCTTGTGATTTCACAGTCTGATTAGAACTCAGACTACATGTTGTGAAWAACTATTTTTAGCTCAATATCTGTAGAGTTGACCGAGTTTAGGACTGGGCGATAAAACAGTGACATAATATACTGCGATAGATATGTGGTCAATRTCAGTAGAAAATATGTAGGATAAAATGTTGATAATTTCACAGCTTTGATACAAAACCGCAATGCATTCTGCAGAGGAAAGGCTTTAGTTGCTCGACCTCTCACGGCCCAGCTAATCAAGGCTGGTGGCATCAGCTAACTCACTCTTTGGTCAGCTAGCAACAACCTTTTGACTAACGTGCAGCGGTTTTGTGTTTTGCCTCAGAACTGCTTCAAAACAAACAAACAAAAAAAAAAGGGATGTGGAGCAAAAGGAGAAAACGAGGCAACAGCTCAAGAGGAAATTGTGGATAAAAGAGGAAAGGTCACGTAACCAGTTTAGCAGCTTAAAATCTGACTTTTTTCTCCTGGTCCTTATTTCAAAGAGGTAAAACTTACTGAAAACTAATCAATAATTATCTATAGACTCTTGATTTTAGATTGTATTTTGTTGTTCAGGGACTACAGATGGAAATTAGCGTAAGCTAAATCTGGTGCAAAGCATCTTTTAATGTTTTATTTGCACATTGTCCCTGTTTTAAATAAAGGAATTCTAAAATAAAAAAAACTAAAATGAATTGCTTATTTCGTGATACATTTTACAGTCACATCGTCCAGCCCTAACTGAGTTAACGGAGACAGTTATGGCATTTTTGCAATTTAAGGTCTGGCCTTAATGCTTCCACACACTCCATCTGAAGCTGAACAGTGGACGTGCTATCATGTGGTTGTTCAGTGTTTGTTTTCGTACACACCTTTCAAAGCCCCTGAGACACACCGCGCWGAGCTCCTGGGAAACCCCTTCCTCTGAGGTACACATGTCTGCATGGGGTTCCTTCTTACACTCTACACTCCGGAAAAAAAAATAATTAAAAAATAATAATAATAAACCATTACCAGACATTATTTGTCCTCAAATCTGCTCCACACTTTTCTGCAGACAGAKTCCTCTGTACAAAATGTCTGTTTTGGGTCGTTTTTTCTTTTAAAAAGTGTCTGCTTCTGGGTGCAAGCAGTTGCCTTCTAGAAGAGAGTATATATATACTGTATATGTATATTTTTTATTATTATTTATTTATTTTTGAAGCAAGTAGTTGCATCCGAGTGCTTTCCTACGCTAAAAATGAGCAGGGAAGAAGACAGAGGGCGGTAAGTTAATGTTAGCATGGTGTTGCTTGATACAGTTGTTTTTGCAAACGATCCAAGTTAATCTCATCCGTGTGACGTGATGCCCCCAGTCAGAGAGCCAATCAATAAGCAGCAGTAGCTGACGTCAAACTGGGCCCAAATAGAAATGCAGCTGTCTGGGTTTCAGAAATTGGGCTGGAATTGGGCCACAAGGGCTAATGAACATGCTGAACCCAGGTCCTTACAGTGCAAAACAACCATTAGTGCCACCCTGAACTGTGTTGACTCCCAAAGTCAATTATTTGTATTTATTATATTTCATAATTATTTCCTGAGTGGGTCATGAGATATTTTGCTAACAGACTAACATACACCTTTCAGTGGTGTGTAGTAATGATCAAGTTAAGATACTAAGACTGAAAAACCCCCACAAATGTCTGAATTCCAGCAGCTTTCTAGAGAACTAGTGAAGATGTAGCTGAAGAAAACATTATCACAATGACATAATGAAGTCAAAATAATCACTTTCAGTAGGTCTACGAAGCTAAAACTTCAGATTTCGCCTATTCACACCACAACCGTGCAGAATAGAAAAAGTTTACAGAGGAGGTCTTGGCATCAAATCAAACCTTTCAGGGATCAACAAAGTTATGACAGCTGGACAGAACTTTCATGGTAATCTGTCCTGCTGGTGATCATCTGATCGTGCAACCAGAGGCTCATACATATGTGATCAACACCGCTCCTTTCATCTCCTCCATGGTGCCACAGCATCTGTGTTATCTTTACAGATCCTCACATCACAGCAGACAACAAAGTACCGAGTCACACGCAGCTCTGTCAAACATCAGACTGAAGACTTGGTACAGRACTGGAATGGTTGGATATTAATAAACAGATAGTAAATCGAAGGGCTGGCATTCCTCTTACCTGCACCCTTTCATACCCGAGTTTTCAACTAAGATCTAATGTAGAGAAAAGTCTCAGCTACTACATCAGATGCTAGCTTAAAATCTCTAAAATRTGTGTTGCTAATGTTGACCAGCTGYAGAAGTCATTTAGAACTGGCTCAACGCCAAAGATGAATCAGTTGTAGACGAACTTTCGTAGTTTTATTAAAAACCRTTTGGTGGTTCATGAGGTATTTTGCCGGTGGTATAGACAAAGGAACACACACAGACAGGCAAAAACGATTAACAACCAGAGTTATACGTGTTTGTTATGGCATGTGCAGCAACAGAAATCACCTCAGACAGCTGGTTTTTCAAGCTGATTGAGCCGTGTGAAAGTTCTGTAACAAACTGCTGACTAATAGGATAAAGAAACCCGAGCGAGAGCAGCTGATCGGCTGCTAAGACTGTAACTTACGTTGGTGAGGGGAAGATATGCTAAAGATGTAATCAAAAACTATACAAAACTGTCAAAAGCATTGTAAATCATAGGAAAAATGATGAATGTTTGGCATTGAGCTCCTTTAACAGCTGAAATTGAGCCATGCAGTCTATCAAAAGTTATGTGGCAGACATCCGAGCGCCCTCTGACTATTTTACTGGAAGTGAGGCAGGCTTCTTTTTCTGCTTAGTGGGAAATAACTCAATGTGCTCGGAGCTAAAGTGAGCTAGCATTGTTCCAGCTGGTGGGGGGGGGGGGAAAGGGGGAAAATGAAGATGGAGTGGTTTGATTTCATTTGTTAGCAGGTGCATCCATTTTGTGTTCTTCCTCATACTCGTCTCGCCTCTCCGAGTCGGAGCGCTTATCAGGAACCCGACACCCCAGCGACAAATTGAGCCTCCGATTAAAGGGAGAAAAGAGGAAAGCTTTGTTAAGTGCTGCTGATTGGGATCCCAGGCTGCCCTCGCACATGTGAGATGTGCGTTTGTGCATGCATGTATGCCTGGTACGGAGCCAGGAGCYGAGCTGATACACCACCTCCTCCTCTCTCGTTTTCCAGGTGTTCCCACGGCTTGCATTTCTGCTCTGAGAACTCAGCAAACAAAATCATAATCAATGCAGCTGTTTGTCTATGTGTCATATGTACTGTACAAGGGTGATAATGTTTTTGCCTCTGTCTGTTTTCCCTGCTGGGTTTGCAAACGATCTCATGAACCAGAGGGCTGACGTTTGTGAAACTCTCATAGATCGCAGACTAACTTTTGTTCTTTCTCACATTTAAATCCTTACATAAAGTGTAACTGCAATGCTTTGGTTTGAATTCCTCCTTATTCTAACTCCACAAGCYCCGCCCCTTTTCTGAGGTGTGTCTYRGATCAACTCATTTTGAGGCTGTCCCTTTAAATCCAAAGAAGGTGCTTCACACCCCGCCCACCTCCAGCTTCCAGACTGATCTATTTTAGTTTGGTAGAGGTGGTAAAGTCCAYCTAGCAGTGCAGAAATGTTTTATTTACAAATTAATTAAAAGATGTGAACAAGGAAAGACTTGTCCATCCWGCCTTACATGTTGGAGCCRGAGTCTGACCCAGAGCCAGAGGAGAGTGAAGACCACCAACTTGTAGTTGGTAAGTCTTGACTAAGTACTTTTCAGTGTTTACCAGGATGTGTTAAAACATTGTTTCTATGAGGGAAAAACCATGTAGAGCTCAGTTATTGTTTGTTAGCGGTGCTCAGCCGTAGCAATGAGACGAGGAACATTATGTTTCGTGTTTTGTCCATACATGAACTGTTGAAGTTCATTTTAACTGGCCCTTTGAGGGCCACCTCGCTCATGTGGCCCTTAGAGAAAACCAGTTTGACGCCCTTGATTTTGAGGAAAACTCTGGCACAAAGGCAGTAATATGAATTGTGGAGAAATGTTAGCTCCTTAATAAATACTGAAAAAAATACCAGGTTTGTTTGTTTCTTTTTCCTTTCCAGAAAGCATTCTTATTGACATGTAAGCTGTGTTTAACAGAGGCAAAAGTTGAGGCTGTGTGTTTGTCCTATTTAGACCCATATTATTGACCCAGCATTAACCAGCCCTGGCCTGTTTGCAAGCACTGGGCTGATTTAAAGCAGGGGGCGGAGGGGGAGAAGAGCAGCTCCACTGGACAGAAGTGTGCAAGTGCCGACTCTCACAAATCATCCTAAAAGGGCTTAAAACACACACACACACACGCACGCATGCACGCACACACGCACGCACGCCTGTTGTGAGGGATTTATCCATCGAGCCATTATCCTAACTGGCCTTCCTGCACATATACAAACACATATACATAAATAAAAACTCGCGAGCAGACTCAAACCCAGTCTAACCCCAACAAATCTGCAATTTCACAGAAAAAACATTTTGTTGTTTTATGACTTGTGACAAAATGTCAACGGTGTAAGAATTTAGAGGCTTTAATAACTCAAACCCACTCAGTCATTTATAAAACAGGAACCACTCCAGGAGTTTCAGCAAACCAGCTCTTCATCTCAAACTCTGATTTGTTACATGCGGTTTTTGTTTTTAAAACGTTTTTGCGACAGGGCCTAATTACTTGCATATTATAAGCAAAATTATTTTAAGCAATTAATTATAAGCAATAATTATAAGCAAAATTATACGCCTTTTTCAGGGGAATGCATACCACCTTACACCTTTCCTGCAAGACTTTTAAACTATGGGAAGAGAAAGTTGTAGCCATTTTGGTCAAACCTTAAAAAAATAAACAAATGAAATTGCACATGCTATTGCATTTATGGTCTGTTAGCATTTAGATTACATGTTGTGAATGACTCTTAGCTCAATATCTGTCAAAGTGACTGAGTTACAGACATTATTTTGAAGGCTATAATTTATTGAACAAGGTTGAGTCCAAAAGTTAATCATTCATAGCTTAAGAAAGTTTCATTATAGTATGATCAGTGGTTGATAAGATATTTTTCTAACAGACAGACAGGGTTGACTCCAACAGTTTATGGCAAAGTTTTCAACACAAGTCTTCAGTTTGTGCTGATAGTATAAAAGTTGATTGTTTCAGTTTAATATCTTTAAAATTCACCAAGTTACATTTTTAGGATCACTTCGCTGTGGCGGCCACCTTGAAATCAGTTGGTGTTGATACAATCAGGGGCGGTTCTAGGGGCGGGACCACAGGGGCATTGGCCCCTGTTGAACTTTGATTGACCCCCTTATGTGCCCCTGTCTTGTCACTCATCTGTCCTTCAACACTAGTGGCGCTAATGAGACCAATAGAAAAGTTCAGCATGAATAAAGCTGACAGAAGTTTTCCTTTTTTTTTTTTTTTTTAACAATCCTGCAGAAAAAGTGAAATTGGTAAGGAGAATGTACTGCGCAAGCTTTTTTTAAATACAAGTGTTTAAATATGCGACTGGTTGGTAAATATATATACCTTACCAAAACCAGGGGATTTGTGCGCAAGGTACTTGTCCCCTCTATGAATATTGTGGCCCCTTACACAGAAAAATCCCAGATCCGCCACTGGATACAATAGTTATTACCTGAGAGTTTCTTTAAAATTCATTTAATAATTCAGAAGATATTTTGCTAAAAGGTACAGACAAACAAACACACAACATCACTGCAAAATAAAAAAGGCTCCCACTCAGATTCCACTGAAGTCAACAGGAATGGATTGAAGAGAATTGTTGGTAAATGTTGGTTCCAAATGGATATCAGTTGCACTGAGAAGTTCAGTTAACACAGACTACCATGGCGGTCTGAACTCCAGCGAGACCAAAAGGAAAAAATAAATATAAAACGTCTGCAGACCAGCTGAGGACAAAGAATCACCCCTTGTTTCGTTTTGCCCCTGGCCTTACACCAGACATTCGCGGTGACTCTCTCAGCTCCCGCACACACGCGAGCGCCTCTCTGCCCCCGGTTCTTCTCTACAGCAGACGACGTCTCGGGGTGGGGGTGATCGAAGAGCCAGGTGGTGACTCTGTGGCGAGCCGGACAAACACAGACTGTGCTCAGCAAACATCTCACCACTGTGTCTGCATGGGAACACCTGGCGCTCCCAGACTCAAAAGGGCCGTTCGGCTGTCTAAATGTGAGCCCACACAAAACTCTGGTGTGTACTGGAGTTGTCATGGCACCAGAGTGTGGACTCCTACACAGGTACTGGTTTATATATGTACAAGGGCAGTCTCTAAGAAACAATCAAAGCAAGAGAGTTAAATGTTGGCAAAAACAGACCTTCACATTTAAAWCCTTCAGTTRGGGTCTATATAACGTGGAGCTGCAATGCTTTGGTCTGAATTTAGCCCTATTGTAGCTCCACAAGCCCCTCTTTCAGCCCTTTTCTGAAGGTGTGTCTCAGATCAACTCGTTTTGGTGCTGTCTCTTTAAATGCAAATGAGGAACTTGAGGAGAATGAAGACGACTGACCCGCAGAACTGTGGATGCACGAAACTGGTTAGCCGCAAGTCCAAGACCTTGTTTAGCAGTTCTGCACCAAATACTGTGAAAAATATGACCCAAACAAAATCTAAAGAAATTAAAATTTCCTGAACTCCTACAGATGTCAAGTGCACAATAAAAAGTATTTAAGGGGTAAAAAAGTGGATTTTGATAATGTTTTTTTAAAATGATGGACAGTATGAATTCCTTTATGGCATGATGTTGGAAATTAAATTTAATTTGTTTATAAATTAAATATCCATTTCTGGATGACAGCTATAAACAGATTACAAAATGGTTGTGATGGAGCAGTTTAGGGCTAGATTAACCTCAATCCATTTTTCCTTTTTCTTTACCCACTTCTTCTTTCTGGGTCACGGGGAGCTGGTGTCCATCTCCAGTTGGAGTGCACCCTGGACAGGTCAGGAGAAAACCTGTGCACAAGGAGAACTCCATCCAGAAGGGCCCCAACCTGCTGGTCCTGCCACCTTCTCACTGTGATGCAACAGCTCAAACCACTGCCTCACCGTTCCTCCACGGTAAAAAATAATAATAATAATAAGTCAAACAATTCAAGGAATCAGGAGGAATTTCAGTGTGTAAAAGGTGTGGAGATGAAACCTGCACACCTGCCTGCAACGCATCAAAAATCCTTAGATTCAGAGTTTTTATTTGCTATTTGTACTTTCACACAAGGTTCGGGTACGTTCTAGTGCAGAGTCCCCCAGTCAGACAAATATACATTTAATGTGAAACAAATAAAAAATAYTATAACTATACACTTACATTGCACTATAAAAGACTTGAAACAATCTCCTTCGAGTCAGATTTGAACCAGCAACCTAAGGACTCCTATCATATTGTCGTCCACTCTACCAACAGAGCTATCGAAAGCAGCTGACGGAACCCCGCTGAGCAGAGATTATGACAGGACATTTGCAAGTTTCACCTAAAATTTCACTTGCAAAAACAAATCTGCAGTTAACCGTGAAAACCCACGCTGGGCTCTGAGGCATCAGGGCCAGAACACGGTGTAAACATGGAGGGTTGAATCAGTATTTCACATCAGCTTTTTTAAAATAACTAAAAAAAAGAAAAAATGGTAACAAGGACCAACAAATACAAGTCCAAATGCCAGACTCCCTGACGATACAGGGTTGTATCAATGTTTTTGGCAAAGCTGGAAGAGGACAGCAGACATTTTAAAGCTACATGTGCTGCAATTGGGGCTACATAAACAAACAACAACAACAAAATAAAAAATAACATCCTGCCCATTTTACATAAATGTGGGAAACTGGCCAGCTAACAGATCTGATTTGTGTGGAGAATTAAAAAATGCAACCATATCAACCAATATGCACTTCTTTAAAGTTTGCAAGAAGAAAAGGAGAAAGCAGCATCTGAATGAGTGTCTTCAATGCCACAATGCTTTTAAAAGTCTTACATGCAAACATRGCATCATTCTTCACTCAGACAACATCTGTGCATGGATGCGTTTTGTTGAAAAATCAATTTGAGCATGATGACTCATGCATCACGTGACCATTAGTGGGTGTGGTTTATTTATTTATTTTTTTTGACACAGCCTGTTCAATAAACAAAACACTAAAAACACTTCACCTCCCACAAAAGTGGGAGGAAAGTTCACTGCATAGAAAGTTTTCCTGGCCAGTTCTCAATGTCTATGATCAAATAAATAAAATCCACTATTAACATCTTTCACTGCCTTTATTCTCAGATGTAAAATTGCACAATTTTATCACAGTGCTGAATAAAAGGCTATTCCTAGACCAGAAAAGACCAGGGTGCTAACTAAARCTGGGCACTAATTCAGTAATGATATACTATATCATTATATCCACATGTTCAATTTAAATAAAAATAACACATCCAATATTGATAAGTTCACTGGTTATTACAGTTGATAACTTTCTGATAAAATAAGCTAGGATCTTTCAGCTAAACACCAGGAAAGCTAAGATTCACCTTCAAAATAAAAGTTTCAAGCTGGTAATAGACGACAAATGTCCTCTAAAAAATAATTGCTTGCGCTTTATTTTGAAATGTCTTAACCGGGGTTTCTTTCACATTCAAGAGATAGAGCTGGATCAGTCCACAGCTTAAGGGTTAATATGAAATTAATCAGTGTGCATTGCCAATGCAATGCACACTATTGTGATTCATTTCCCATCCAAGTCATCTCCACTTTGGCACGCTTCTCCTCCTGCATACTTTGTCCTAGAGCTGCCATTRTAATTTATATCTGTAAAGCTCCTGTGCCAAATGATGGCTATGCCTTTTGGTGCCTGTACAACTTATACTTTTTGAGATATTAATGTTTAATAAATTATAGTGGCAGTCAATGGAGCCTTGTATTGGTCCAATACTGCCCCTTGCTGTATATACTCAGTACTGAACCATAGTTTTAATAATATTTAAACTCAGTAGTTCAGTGATTACAATACTAATATGATTGTATTTTGATGTTTTACTAAAATATTGTCCTAATATTTCACTATTGTTGTAATATTATGCAGTTCTGTGTCAACAATTGCATTGGCAATGTGGCCTCTTTCTGCACTCATACAAACCAACCTCTGCCACCACCTTCTCCCACAGTTCCATTGGTCTAATGGTTTATGTCATGGACTTTCATGTGGGAGATCAGGGTTCAAAACCCAGCTAATGCAACTTTAACAACAAATCTCGTCCATCTTCATATTGTCACTCAATTATCTTAATTACAAACACCTGCTGATGTGACAGGCACAAGCTGGTATAGAAAACATATTTGAACTTGGTCAAAGTTCATTCTGCAAGTCCACTGATGCGGGCAAGGCCATGCTACATGGCAATGCACACTTGTTTTTACATCGTAAAAACCCAAGTCTAGTTATTGATTTAAAATGTTGTTAAACTGAAATGAGGCATCTAAAAACTGTAGAGGGTATCAATACAGTTAAAAGCCAGCAGCTAAATGAGGTAAGCTAAAAAAAGAGTAASACTGATGTTGCCTAAAACTAAATCAATAATTATCAATATAAACCRATATTAAATGCTTATATCGTGTTTATCAGCCACATCGTCCAGCCCTACGTTAAACCAAACATTAAAATTAGGTCCAATTATCTGCATCGATTTCCTTAATGTTGGGAGATCGGCCTCTTTTCCCCTGCTGTGAGCCTAATGTCCAGTTAAAACTAGTTTTTATTATTTCAAGGATATTGTTCAATGTTTTTCAATAATATTTAAACACTGAAGGTGTATTGTGACCTTGTAACACCTGACAGTGACAGTTATTTAAAAAATTGGTCTCGGACAAAATCGCAATCGGTAGGCTCGGCTTTTTAATGTGATCACATAAAATAAAGTCTTTCACAAATGAAACCCTTAATTTGTTATTTTTTTGTGACAGGACACTTGCAGAACATTTAGTTCATTTTAGATTGTATTGTGAAATAAAACTCTTTTTTTAACGTATAATTTGGAACTTCCATAAAAAACAGACTTATAAAAACGCCTTTCTCAAAAATAATGTTTAAGAATTTTGTTGTGTTGATATAAATAGGAATAAAAAGCATTTTTTGTAWGTCAGGACTATATAAACTGTAATTTGTTGGCAGGATTGAGCAGTGGCTGCTGTGGATGAGCGGATGTATCAATAAGATTTGCTGCAACTCCTGAATTCTCAGAGTTTAGCTTCKAAAGCCTTCATTATCTTCTCCCAGAATGCACCAGTGAGACAAAGTTATACAACTAATAGAGTTAACCCAGCTGATAAAAACTCCTTTTCCTCTCAATCTCTGGCTGTTTCTCTGTTGCATCACAGCCGCTCGCACAGATCTCCTGTGGCCGTCCAATGATTCAAGACTGATGAGGCTTGCTCAAAGGTGTATGACACTGAACACAGCATTAATGCACCCAGCAGCAAATTTTTTCCCATCGACCCCAGTTCCCCGCAATAAGGACAGAGCCATCAATCAGGCTGAGATAGCCGACACCAGACACGGGCTGATGAAGTAGGGGACTTTGGAGCTAATGACAAATGGATCTTTCTCAGATATGGTCACAGTATACTAMGGCAGCCCTCCGAGAACACTTGACCTTTAACAAAATCCTCGGCTACTTTCTGCCAGCACTGTGCGAGGCCTGAAAACACAGCAAATATGCAGGCCGTTATAAAAAAACAAAACAAAAYGTGTGGTTGTTGTGTGAGAACTCCAAGGTCCAGCCTCGTCACGGTCAGAACTGCTCCTGACTGAGCCCAGCCCTCCTCTTTTCTCACACCAAAGCACTGGGAGTGACCTTCAACAGGCCTGCGAGTCCTGCTAATTGGGGTCTCTACAGAGCAGCTACCCCCCATCCCACACACACACACACACACACATACACACACATTGCTCCGGAGGCTGGGCTGTGGGGGCAGAGGGAGCGAGAGATTGTAAGACTGTTTTATACTTGATGGTAAATAGACAAAAAAAAGGAGAATCTGGATGTGAGAACTTCAACACTGGAAATTCAAAATCACAAAAGAAAAAAAAGCAGAATTAGTTTTGAGATTAAAGTTAAACTGTTAAACTAGTAAAMCTAGTTGTGTTCAAGTGGCTCCACAAACTCAAAATGCTATGATCACAAATGATATCATTTAGAGACAAAGTGTGGAAATATTCTGCCCTTTAACAAAATGTAAMAGATGTGAACAAGCTGTACTTTCAACACTTTAAAAGAAATAATTCAGGCTTTTTGAACTGGTTTCTGTTAACAATAATATCTTACCTGTTGAAGACCTTTTTAAGTTAAACTCTGACAGGATGAGCTGGCAGCTAGTCTGAGCAGGACCGAGCCCCAAGTGGATCACTGCCATGTTAAAACAGCTCCAGTCTCCCATAAATGTCCTAACGGTTCATACAAACCTTATTTTATAAACCTTGACAACAGCGTTAACATCGACATGTTTTTATTTTTCTTTAGACATTTCTGAGGACGTTTGGAAGCTTCGCAGCAACTGAAACACTCCCAGTGCAGCCTGGAGGAATATCACAGTGTTTCTGCTGGAATCACAAAGTGAACAGGTTTAYAAAATATAGTTCGAATGAACAACTACATTTTTTATGTTTTAATCTGGCTGTGAACCACTTTGGTCTTGGCTCAGCTCAGCTAGTAGCCATCRGAATAAAACCTGAATCAAGTAGTCCAGTACCATGTCTGTGTACTCCTAAAGTTACCAATAAACATCATTTTGCATTTGAGTGACATTCACCTCTCAGTCGAGCATGTTAACTGTGTAAAAGCAGGTTTCTTACTATTTTTTTAATTACTTGTGTTGGCCGTCCTGATCCCTGTGATGGACTTGCAACCCGTTCGTGGTGTACCCTGATTCTCAAAGAGAAACCAGCACCCCTGTGACCCYGCATGGAAAAGCRGGTAAAGAAAATAGATGGATGCCTATCCTGAGTCACACTCTTTACCAGCTGGTGGAGGTAAAGCACCGGAAAAGTGTTGGCTAACCACCAACAAACACTAGAAAAAATAAAAATAAAAACTAGGAAGAAGAAGAGGAAGTTGTGTGGGATTTCAAAGTGACAAATGTAAAAAAGACTGCAAATTATGCTCAGTAGATGAACTAAGCTAGAACTTTCATAGCAATCAATTTGATAAAACATCTAAAATTAAAAAGACTTTGCCAACATATAAACAACTAGTCTCTCATTGAGCAGAAAACAACCTGAATATACAGATCTGAGCCGTAGACGCATAATAAATGATTAGACCCCACACAGGAAGTTGAAGTCCGAGGCATTGCAGCGTCTCCACAGGAGGATCCTACTGTAGTACAAGTACAAAATAAAAACATACATTTCTGATCATTTTTCCAGGCGTTTACTCTAATTTTTTCATTAAGTTCCTAACTTGTTGCTTTAAAATATCAACTTCTCCAATACATTTAGCTGTAATTATTTCTTGCTTTAAAAAAAAGTTACGCAACACCATGATTGTGTGTGGGAGAGTAGTCTGGACTAAAAAGTCGTGCATCACTAGTGCACAGACTCTGGTTCCAAAAATACAACATGGCAGCTCCCAGAAACTGGGTTTTACTGGCTTCAGGTCCCAACAAGAGAAAGTGGCRACACTTAGTCTAGAAATTAAATACAAGTCTATGATCTCTTTAAAGTAATTCTAAAAACTGTATTATTATTTATTAGTCTTGTTTTCTTTGCATCGTCAAATACTCAAATGAATACTTTTTGGWTCTAAAAATATATGGGATGAGTGTATCCCTGCAAGTAAGATATTTGTTCAAAACTTTTCCACAAAAAACTGAATTATTCCTTTAAGCATTTTTGCAAATAAAACCCAAAAACATTTTTCACACCTGAGACGCTGCAACATAAAGCATGAAATTAAATGATTWTGTTTAAAAACACCAATAAAACAGTCTCTTCAGCTCCTGCTTGTTGTTAGAAAACTAATAGCCGCGTGTGTGGCAGAGGTGGTGTAAAGAATAGGAAGCTTTGTTGCCCCGACATTATGATTCARAGGAAATCTTCACCCAAAACAACTAAAATCGTGGCGCTAAAACAGTCGCAGAGCTAAGTAATAAATGTCACAGATGTTCGAAGTGTTTTAGTCCACAATATTTTAGTTACTAAACCCTAATTATTACATAAACTAAAGCTTCTAATGGCATGATTATATTTTAACGAGTCCAGTTTTTATCTGTAGGGCGACAGGGTTGATTTTTTGCACTTAGCAATGTGGATAAGACAGCGACGGAGTTAATTTAGAGCAGAGCAGGCTCAGGCTGGCTGCAGCTGTGCACTTTGCCTTTGCCAACACATCAGCATCATATCAGGGCCACTTCCTATCAGTTTGATCAAAGAAATATAGGGGGAGGGAGCAGGAAGTCATTCTGTAAAAACAAGATACAGAGAAGCTTTAAGTTGGGAAGGAGCCAGCGGTTTTTTTCCTCTAGAATCGGTTTGAGGGTAAAAGACTCTTTTTGAAGGAATTAGAGGGCATAMAGTGAACCTAGTAACCATTTTAGAGCTCGCCTGTGATAGATCCAGCGAATGAGACTTTGAGCGGGAATAGCCATGAATAGAAAGGTCCGCTTTTAATTTGCTAATCCATCATTCCGATTGTGCTCTGCAACAAAGGGGAAGGAGAGTGGTGGGGCATTCAGAGCCGGTGGAGCATGTTAAGGGGTGCGTGTGTGGTTCTCCRTGGAGCCAGAGAGGCCACGGCCCTTGGCCCTGAAAGCCCAGGCAGCGCCGGGGAGAATGGGCTCTGATGAGCTCAACGGAAGCAAGACTAATCCCTTCGTGTCTAAAGAATTGTTTAACTATGTTTGACTGATTAACCCAAACCCCTCGATTCCACTTACAATCTATTTGTTCAATCAAGTCCCCTGCACTCGTCGGGCTGTGGCGTGACGGTGGTGATGGTGAAAGAAAAAGAGACGGACCAGGATGGAGAGAAACAAAGGGAGGCTGCAAAACAATCCATTTGGTGAAAGACTACCAAAGCTTAAAAGGACAACAGTTGTCAAAATGCACATAGCACAAGAAGTCTTGTGAGCCAGCTGCTGCTAACGTTCAAAAGTCAGAGAACTGTTCCCTGAAGAGATTTAAATTATAAACCCTGTAGAAGTGAGTTTGCATATTCCTCTGCCACTCTGCTTTTGCACAAAGTTCATCTGAAAGGGAAAATTTAAAGACACCGTCCTCCCGAGTGGAAAAAAGGTTGCCAGGAAGATTAACCCAGCTTCCTTTTATAGCCTCTGACAAGAGGTTAAATCACACATTACACTGCCTGAAATGTCTCCCAGTAATTAGATCAAGAATATTACTCTCTCTTCTTCCCCTCGCAGACTGCAGCTGATCAAAGCCTAATGATGGTGTCAGTGCCACTGGCAGTGCTGGCTCGGTAAATCTCCCCATCGGGATGGCAATCTGTCAGAGCAGCGAGCCCTGCTAAACAGCACAGGACGTGAGTACAATGGTGCTTGACGCAAAGTGGACTAAATGAACCACATCCTCTACCAACAAGTGATCCATCAGCTCGGCATCATTAAAATTCATCTCTTTGTTTTGGGTCTGTTGATGGCGTGTTTATATGTACACAGTTCGGAGGAGCTGCAACGCAGTCGGTGACATCTGCGAGCTCCATCCTGAGAGCAGAGGAACTTGTGAGCAAGCATATCTGCTGTATCCAAGAGCCTGAGCWGATCTAAGCTGCACCTGGTCGCTTGATGGGGTGAGGAGGCTACTGGCTACTAATTACAGGAAGCCAACGCGCAGAGCAAGCAAACCCTGGCAACGAGATCCCGAGACGTCAGATACGCAGCGAGACAAAAGCCTCTCTGTCACACAACATGACCTGCCTCAGGACGCTTCATACACAGACACTTAAAAGCCCGCCTTTCATATCGTGGCCCACCCATTTTCCTTTGCTTGATCCCCCTCTATCTCAATCCCATTCTGCGGATGTTTCGCTACTTCAGGGGACAATTTCTGACTAATGTAAAACGGCTGTGCGGCAGCATGATAAAAGTTGACATTTTCCTTTTTCTAATCCGATGCTTCCTTTGTAAACAACCTTGCCTTTTACATGCGCGCACATGAACATGGGCTTCAAGTGCACCACACATAATGGTCAATGTCATTATTTGCTCTCAAACGCGACGGCTGCAAACAAAAGGAGGAAATGGCAAGAGATATGCCAATCATTCGCTGCTGAAAGATGTCTGACAAAAGAGGCCCTAAAAACCTGACAGCTTTTCTTTTTCATGTCAATCTGCAGCGCAGCACGCCCCCCTGAAAGAGGGGGCCTCTGAACAACAGAGTCCTCCAAGACAACTGACCCCAATCTTAACCCTATACAGGTGGTACTGCTCCAGCATGGGAGGTAAGGAGAACAAATGTTTTCAGACCTGCTCTCAGAGACTGTTTGGAAAGACACAAAGACACTTAAATACTAATAAAGTGTTTCTGCTGAGGAGCAAATTTCCTTTAAAGCATGAATAGTTCTTAATGTAGACAACAAGCATCTGGTGGAGGCAAARTCTGAGAGTCACAATGGTAAATTTAACAACTACTGTATGCAGGCAATGTGTATTTAGCTGTGGATGTTATTACTATTATTAAAGCAACAACAGCARCCCAATAGCTGAAGTTTAAGGGTTAAGAATATATATATACAAATATAATTATTTAGCGGCTCTAAATGTACAACAACTTTAATATAGACATGATACAATATGGGTGCAACGTTACAGAAAATTTACGATTCCGTTTGATATTTTAGTGTTTCGATTAATTTTTCCATACATAAGACAAATGTCCATGCCCTTCTTAACTTGTAATTTGTTGAAAATAATTATGAACATTTGTTTAACCTCAAACGTACAGTTTTAAATGTTTTTAAAGTAAATGATGCTGAAACAGCAAGTTTCTCTGTGGATCTGTGCTCGACAATGCAGCCTAGGTGAAGTAGTCGAACACAGATCCACTGATCCTTCAACACAGAGCATCTTCAGAAGACAAGTTGATAAAATAAATTATAAAAATCTGTATTGTTACATACAAGTGTGTATTGAATGGTTCAATACAGAGTTACAGCTGTTTGGGCAGTGCTTTAAGTAGAAGTCATAGCTTAGCTGCAGTGGTCATCTTGAATGGCTCCAAAAGTTAATCAGTTGTTGTACATCTTCGCAAGCACCTGACACTCAATCAACTTTCTCAATAAAACCCTGCAGAGATAACCTCAGTGCCCAAAAACCCACTGCTGGGAAATCCTGTGACTTCTGTCTGCTCATCGCTCAGCTAAGTCAAACTACACAGCTGAACTATGTACTGTGATTACAGCCAACATCCCCCTGCAGAGAGGCAACTGCATCTCCACACATTCCAGGAAACGCAGCCAGCTGAAGACAGCAAATCCACCAGAGAGGAGGAGACATAAACAACTTAAGCTGCAAMCATGTTTACTGTCTCACTAAGTGCATTTCATCCCCGCTGCGTTCACAGCAGCGGCGGCATTTCAGCATGCAACACAGAGGGGCTCGCTGATGCCACCGATCTGTGCACAGAGGGCTCAGTCACAGGCTGGAGAGACCGTTTGGACAATGTAGGTGTCAGAAGCATTGCCTGTCTGGAATAATGATTCAGCTCAGCTGCTATGCAACAYCCTCGGGTTCCTTGAGAAGTTTAATATAAAAACTACCTTGAATGTCCTGTCGAATGTAGCGGGCTGAAAACCTGAGAAGAATCTCGGCCTTGTTTGATTTGGTGCGTTGCTATCAGGGAGCGAGGCCTGCGCTTGCTTCAAACAGCCACTGACTGACATGCCAGAGATTAGTCTCTGAAGGTCACAGTTCTAGCCTATCCTTTCAGTCGCTTTCCACAACAGAACCCCGGGCCCTTTTGAACAACAGGAAGAATGTCATCTGGTTACTTTTCAAGGCACGAAGATACCATTCACAGCGGCCAACAATGACTGCAAACAGCACCGGAGGGTTAGAAGGTTATAAAGGAGCCCATTCTAAGCACTGCTTGCTCTCCAGTACACTGCGCGCACAGGAAAAAAAAAACAGAGACCTGAAGAAGTGGTGCGACCCATGATAAACTGAGGAGGGTCACGGCAAAGTGCTTTCCCCTGACCGCTGTCCTGTGCAGCTCTCTGAACTCGGCCTTCGTCCSTCCTGAGCAGAGCCCCCCGACACGCAGATACCAAACCTCTGAACTCCAGCTGCTTCACCCGACCCGACCGCCACACAGAGCTCAACATTTTGACCATCCTGCAGGTTACTGTGTCCTGTTCACGCTTTTTGCATGGTTTCATTTCTAACGGATCAATATCACCCACTGCCTTTCAAAACTGATTATTACACAAACAGCATCTGTTTTGAAATAGTTAAGTCAAACCCTGAAAACAACATACTGCATATATTACTACTACACCAAATTTTAGCTCAATAACTGTGAAACTGGTGAGCCATTTCTGTTTGCTATGATTGGCTGTGGCAGCCATTATTTTCGATTCACTCTGAAAATAATGAGTTGCAGGTGTCCAACAAATAATCCCTTTCTGAGAGTTTCTCCCAAATTTGTCAGTTTGTTCATATTTTCTATCAGACGGTGCTAAATGACAACACTTTAAACAAAAATCCTGTACAATGTTAAAGCTCAGATAACAAGCGAGGGATGACTCTCAGCTACTACCACAGAACATTTGAAGGTTAGCTGGCCATGGCAGCCATCTTGAATCAGAGTGATACCAAAAGTTAATCAGTGCTGATGTGCCTCCATTGATTGCTTTCTGTAAATTTCATTAAAATGTGCCTAGTGACTCGAGATTTTTTGGTAACACACACACACACACACACACACACACACGCAACAACATTATCATCCGCCTCTGGCTTTGGCAGTAGGCAGTAAATATATAAAGTAAGTCCAATTAGCCAACAGAAATTTTAAATCTTCTCTCTCTCTCTCTTTAATCCTCTGATAGCTTTATCTCATTTCTGCTCCAACTATGACACTTTAAGCTCACTCTCTGTGTATCCCATTCGCTCGATATCCCCCACAGCATTACTGGTGCTTTGTTGTGGCTTTCTTTCTGACCCCACAGACCGGGTCAGACTCTGAGCCGCTCTGTTGGCAGCTAATGACATCCTGATATGTACAGCTGGCGTGCACATTGGAAAACTGCAGCAATAACCGCTGACATGCTAATGGCATCTATTGGGATTACTTAAGACTGATGTGGACCTCTTTTTTTTTGCCGCTAGCCAGGTCCCATGGATGGGGAGCGTCAGAGTATGGTCAGTGATCCAATTGAGATGACCTTATCTAGTGCCATAAACAGATAACGGTATCTTCTCTGCTCCTCTGCCTTTCCTGGGAGCTGAAGGAGGATAAACAACCCTGTCAGCTGCAGCTCTGATCAGCCTCATCACACACACATATAAACACACACCATGTTTTAGACCAGGTTGGGTTCAGCCTGCCGCAAAATGTCACCAGGAGGCTTAGATTCCTCCATGATTACCCTTAAGCTGAAGACGTAACGGTTCCAGGAATTCCTTTGGTTTAAATGTTTGTAACATAATTGGTTTGTTGATAACGCAAACTACTCAGCAAGAGCAGCACTGTTTGCACTAAATGACTCAACCAGCTAACAACAAATCAATGCCCAATTTATAAGCCTACAAGTCCTTGAAGGATTACATATTTATAGTTATATAGTTTAGACTAAACTGTTTAATATTGAGCGGGAGCAGAGGTATAGTTGTGTTGGTCAAGCCTTGTAAATTACAGTGGGGTTGGAAAGTTTGGGCAGCCTTGTTAATTTTCCTGGTTTACCTTTATAAATCATTGATTGTTTAGATTTAAAAAAACAATTAAATATATCATATATGGGACGAACACAGTGATATTTGAGAAGTGAAATGAAGTTTATATGATTTACAGAAAATGTGCAATAATTGTTTTTAAAAAATTAGGCAGGTGCATAAATTTGGGCACTGTTGTCATTTTTTTGATTTCTAAACCTTTAGAATTAATTACTGGAACTCAAATTTGGTTTGGTAAGTTCAGTGACCCTTGACCTCCACACAAAGGTGACTCCAATTATGAGAAAGGATATTTAAGGGAGGCAATAGTAAGTTTTTCTCCTCCTTGCATCGTCTCTGAAGAGTCACAGCATGGGAGTCTGAAAACAACTTTCAGTTGAGCTGAAAACAAAGATTGTTCACCGTCATGGTTTAGGGGAAGGATACAGAAAGCTATCTCAGAGATTTCAGCTTTCAGTCTCCACTGTGAGAAACATTGTGAGAAAATGGAGGACCACAGGCACAGTTCAAGTCAAGGCTCGAAGTGGCAGACCAAGACAAATCTCCAATATCCAATAAACAGAAGTGAAGGATGTTGAGAAGAGTCAGAGTCAACCCACAGACCAGCACCAAAGACCTACAACATCATCTTGCTGCTGATGGAGTCACTGTGCATCGTTCAACTAYTCAGCACACTTTACACAAGAAGATACTGTATGGGAGAGTGATGCAGAGGAAGACTTTTCTCCGCCCATATCACAAACAGAGCTGCTTGAGGTATGCTAAAGCACATTTGGACAAGCCAGCTTCATTTTGGAATAAGGTGCTGTGGACTGATGAAACTAAAATAGAGTTATTTGGGCAGAACAAGGGTCATTATGCATGGAGGAAAAATGAATACAGCACTCCAAGAACAACACCTGCTACCTACAGTAAAATKTGGTGGTGGTTCCATCATGCTGTGGGGCTGTGTGGCCAGTACAGGGACTGGGAATCTTGTTAAAGTTGAGGGATGCATGGATTCCAATCAATATCAGCAGATTCTGGAGACCAATGTCCAGGAATCAGTGACAAAGCTGAAGCTGCTGAAGCCGGGGCTGCATCTTCCAACAAGACAACCACCCTAAACACTGCTCAGAATCTACTAAGGCCTTCATGCAGAGGAACAAGTACAACGTTCTGGAATGACCATCTCAGTCCCCAGACTGAATATTATTGAAAATCTGTGGTGTCACTTAAAGAGAGCTGTCCATTCTCAGAAACCATCAAACCTGAATGAAGTAGAGATGTTTTGTAAAGAAGAATGGTCTAAAATACCTTCAGCCACAATCCAGACTCTCATTAGAAGCTGTAGGAAGTGTTTAGAGCTGTTATTTCTGTGAAACGAGGAGCTACTAAATATTGAGTTAAGGTTTTTTTAAGGTGTCCACCTGCCTAATTTTGTTAAACCAATTATTGCACACTTTCTGTAAATTATATAAACTTCATTTCACTTCTCAAATATCACTGTGTTTGTCTCCTATGTTATATTTAACTGATTTTTTAAAATCCAAACAATCAATGATTTATAAAGGCTAATCAGGAAAATTAACATGGCTGCCCAAACTTTCACACCCCACTGTAGGTCATGCACAATCTCATGTAATTTTCAATGAGAGCATGTGCAGCTAATGACTCTCAGCTACTATCAATCCTCATTTTATTTCAACATCTTCAATTAGAAWGGCTCCAAAAGTAAATATGACCCCAGCTCATCGAACTAAGGATTAAGTCAATTAGTGGTGTGTGGAGAAATAGGAAGCTCGGACATTGGTTAAAACATTTACAACAACTGYATTTTTTCAAAAATCTTAAATATATGCCTAAAGATTTTTTTCTGAAGCCATTTTTGGAGCTAGTAGCTGCAAACACATGATTTTGTTTAGAAAAGAATAACTTTTTGTCATTTTCTCTTTTTCCCAGCTGGTGAATCTTAATACCAAAAATTGTTTTGAGGTTTCCTCTTTATAATATCACCTCAAAAACAGGATTCAGACCAAATATCAATGAGTTATCCTGATTAGGAAGACAAATCAAGCTAGATCTCTGGAACCACTCATAAAATCAGGATGCTCCAGGGATCAAAGTGCAGCTTAAAAAGCAGGAATTTGAACATGTGCTGAAGTCATTTGACCTCATTCTCAATTTGATATGATTGGTCAGAGTTGAAGATGTACATCCAATGGTTACAATCTAAAACATTTATTTAAATCTGTCCACTATCTCATGTGGTATTCTGTTAAAGCTACAGACAACTGTAAACACTTGCAGGAGATGAAGTCGTTTAAGGACACGAAACAGGAAACTATTAAAGACACAAAGTCCATCTGAAAACTAGGCCTGTATCCTACAGTAGTCCCAATAAAACACCCGATGTGAAACAAAGGAAATACCAGAAATCAGCTGACCCACACTCTCAGGCCTGCAGGCACATCCTTCTTCTGAGGTATTCAAAGGTTCCCCATCATATTCTAAACACCTGATCTAAAATGCATCATGTGCTTCCAGTTATCTTCACCAAGCCTGACCTGGATTTGCCCACTCACACAACCACACGAGCAAACATCTGCTCCATGTCTGAACCCACACTCGCACAGCTGAGAAGTCATCGGGTGGCCTCAAAGAGAGTTCCTCCAAGAGGTGGGTGGCTGAGTGGGTGAGTGTGGGCTGACAGCTGCATGGAAAGGTGGAGCTGGCTGGCAAATACCAGATAAAATCTCWGCTCTGCTGCCCGAGAGCAGGGAGGGCAGCCTCATTTAGCAAATGGATGATATCCCAAAAAAAAAGGAAAAGAAAAAGCTGCACTTCTGAAATGACTAGGTGGGGGAAATGAAAAACCTGTAGTGCACATGAAGCGCACCAACACCTGCGAGAGATTTAGCATGCACGGTCTCCTGCAGGAATACGAGAGAGGCAAAACGCTTTGCATCTGGGAGGGCATGCAGTTCCGCATTTCCAATTCAAGTACCGTCACTAAAACGCTACACCAAATCACCGGCTTTGAATAACCCAGAAATGAGCATCAGGCAAGTGGCTCATTTCAGCTCAGAAAATCATCACATCATAAATATATATATATATATATAAAATAAAATAAAAACTTTGGTTAGCCAAGTGATATCACAGTCAACAATCACAGAATCAGGACAGTTACTAATCAATGCATTTTAATGAGTCCCCTGTGAATCCCAACAACAGATGAAAACATAAAAGCTGCTCAAGTTCTGTGGTTCACTCTTTGTACCTTCTGATCTGTTATTCAGTCTGGCTCTGAAGGCTCTGAGAAATAAAGAAGTGCTTTGATGTTATCCTCTTATTACTGCTGTCCGAAACGAGCCTAATGTTGGGTATCAAACAGCTTATGTTGTAATGGGGGGGGAAGAAAAAAAAAACTTCTGAAGCACAAAACATTTGGGCCTCACTGGAACAGACACAGAAATTAGGATTTTGTTTTATGAACCGAATCATCACTCACTGATCTTCTGTTTCCGAGAAGAACGTTTGATGAAACTAGAAAAACTGCGCTGAGAGCTGAACGACGGCTGAAATTTACTGAAGAAGTTGAAACTGAACGAAAAGCAATTTCAGCTAGTAGCTAAAAGTAGCATAACAGTTAAATGTAACATAAAAGGCTAGCTTAAAAGGTAAATATAGCAAAACAGTAGCTAGAAGCTAATAGTAGCAAAAGCAAATAAAATTTAATATTTTGAAAATTATAAAACTTGCAAATGTAGCATTAAAAAGGTTATAAAAGTTAATGCAGCCATCTCCAGAATTAGCTGAATGTCTTAAATAATCAGCATTCACAAAAAAAGCACTTGTATCCTGAAAACTACATACTGCAGGTGTGCGTTGTATTTATACTGTACATAAACTGTTTTCAGRCTTTCACTCTTAAACAAAAAGACCTGTATTATCTGTATTCTTATTTCTGGATCATCTACAACAGTCTGTGAACTACAGGAGCCACGGTGTCACGCCACGCCTCACCACAGCGTGGATCAATACATTTAAATATATTTGTCAGTGGCTCGCTGGGAAAAGAAACAAAGCAAGCTTGCTCTTCTGTCCGTTCGCCCTCAGCAAAGGCTGCAGATTTGCGGTGACAGGTCAAAGAGTCAGCACATGACTCACGGGCAGAGGAGGAGAGACACTTCACAAAGCCATGCAGAGATCTAATTAACACATGCATTCAAGTGGTTTTTCCATTTAGTGGTGCGCAGTAATTTTCTGCATTGCTGACCAGTGTGACATGAACAAACGAACCAGGTGCTCCTGACACTCGGACTGATTGCCCAGGCTTTTTTTTTATGCACAGCAAACGCACAAAAATGGTCATTTTTCGAGCCGACTACGTGACAACAAAACCAAACACCGAGGTTGTGTACTCTAACAGATCAGGGCCACAAAACTATCCGAAACATTTTTACACAAACAGTTCTACGTATTTGTCACTCTGCTGCCATTAGTGGTGAACTGCGTTTTACAGATGAGAGGAGGCCTTACAGTCATTTGCTGCTAAGACCTAATTAATCTTCATTGTGCTGGGAAACGTAGCACCCGAACGCAAAGGAGGTTCCTTCTGCACAATAATTGCAAAGAGAGTCCATGGCCTGAGCGCCCGCCCTCCTCCCACCAAACAACAAAAATTTAATTATCTGCTCTTTGGAAAATGTAGGGGGAGAAAGCTACACTACAAAACTGCACTTTGGGGCAAATAATACCAGGCTCTTGTTTGAGTTAGCACAGGCCATCACTGAGCCCATCCTCCTCCCTGCTGCCATAAATTAAGCCGCCTCACTGCTGTTATGGTTGTTTGTCTGTTAGTAAAATATCTCATGAACCACTGGGTAACCTTTAATGAAAGCCTCAAAAAGTAATCATTCAATGTTCATCTATAACAGATTGGCTGTGTCCAAAACGGCAGGCCGGGTCCTCCGAAGGTCGAATTCGTCGGCCGCATACGTCACAGCGCCACGACGAAGGACGTCCCAAACCGAAGACTCCTCCGATGCGGCCGACAAATACGTCCTTCCTTTGGCCCGAATCGGAGGACAGGTCCGATGGATCCTTCCCGGCCCAGCATATCCCATAATGCATTGCGGCCCGACCGGAGATTTTTTTAAAGCTAGTAATGGCGGACGAAGCGAGTGTCGTCGCATGATTTACCAAGAATGCAGAAAGACGGAATAATGCACAGAAAGTCTGCGTGTATGGTCGTAAATATTGATTTAATTCTGAGTGACAAACAAACAGGAGAAAAGAATATGTTTTAAATAAAAATATGGCGAAAGAAAAATTAAAAAAATTTAGTGGTTGCAATTCTAATACTTTTATCATTTGTACGGTCATGTTTTTAAATATTTTTATCATAAAAAACATGAAATAAACATGCACCTACAGC
>NW_013952627.1:451782-453148 GCF_001266775.1 Austrofundulus limnaeus
GGCACCAACAACCACGCCACGTTCAAAGGCACTCAAATCACCTTTCTTCCCCATTCTGATGCTCGGTTTGAACTGCAGGAGATTGCCTTGGCCATGTCTACATGCCTAAATGCACTGAGTTGCCGCCATGTGATTGGCTGATTAGAAATTAAGTGTTAACGAGCAGTTGGACAGGTGTACCTAATAATGTGGCCGGTGAGTGTATACTTGGAGTGCTGACAGATCAAACATTGCTTTTAACTTGTGAAGTCAACTCTGCCTGCTGGCTGTAATCCAGTCAAGACCTAACCATTATGCTTAAAACTTCAGCATTAGCTTTTGGCATCCATTATGCCTCTGTTAGCGAAATAGCTCATGAACCACTTTAATGAATCTTTCAGAAAGTATACACTGAGACTGCCACAGCTAATCGTTAATGAACACATAAATGGCTCTAACTCAGTCAGTTTTACAGGTGTTGGGCTAAATTTTAAAGGTGGTAGTAGCTGAGAATCATCCCAAACACAGACTCTGAGCATGAGATATTGCAATGTGGTGAAAAATAATTTGTTTTTAAAGGTCTGACCAAAGCGGGTAACTCTGGCAGGAAAGGCGGCGGGCGATATGATTCCTTCAGTGTTTGGTAAATCAAACATCATCTGAGGATGAGCAGAGGGAAACTTCATGGATCAGTCTCTCTGCTGTGTGTGTGCTGTCTCTGGGGGGGGTTCTCCCTGCTCACAACCCGTCCAGCAGCGTGACACTACACACAGATCACATCAATCTAATAAAGCCAGACCCCGAGCAGCCAAAGACAAACACGGACAGGCTGTGGCAACATTAACATTCCGCCGTGTAAAGATCAGCCTCTGATGGGGAAGAGGAGGGGGAACATCGATAGGATCCCATTAGTTAAGTGCGCCCTTAGGATACCCCCCAAATTTGATCAGAGATAGYCCCTCTCCTTCCAGACACGATCCATTAAAGCAAAAACCAAGAGCTGCTCTCCTCCTCCTCCTCAGTGATCGAGGTTGATGATCCCGGTGACGTCAACCTTTTGTTATCACCTTTAACACTTGCCTCTGCAGGTGCAAACACTTTCCCGAGTCGGTGCTATTTGCAGACAGGCAGGAGGGGGGAGGTGGGGAGGGCGCAGATATCTCTCCATCTATCCAACGCTCAGCTAGCTGGGTGCTAAAGATACTAGCAGCAGGAAAACACACACACACACAAAAAAAAAAAAAAGAAAATAAACACGACAGAAATCTCAAAACTTCACTTCCAGCCGTCTTCTCCCCGGAGAGCCTCGACATCATGTTTAAATAACAAAACTGTAACAATCATGCAATTAACTAATTTCTGAGAACCAACTGATCTCTGCTTCCAG
>NW_013952627.1:454496-456571 GCF_001266775.1 Austrofundulus limnaeus
ATATATACCTGAGAAAAACAAAATATATATTTTAGCATGTTCTGTTAATTTTTGTGTGTTATTAGTGATTAAAAATCCTTAGACTAAACAACCAACTTAACCCTCCATGTGAGTCTTTGAGCTGCTGCATGATTCTGCTAAGTTAATGATTAAGGATAATAAAAAAAAGGGCAGGGTATGTCACCTGCAKAGTTATTTAAATCACTGTCAGGCTCTGCATGGAGTTTGGGCCCGGACGTCACACAGAGATGACACAGGGAGCGAAAATGGACCAGCAGCTACAGCAGCTCAGCAGACCCACATGGAGCCGGCAGATAGAGTTCACCCTGGCTGGCATCGGCTGTGCCGTGGGTCTGGGGAACGTCTGGAGGTTCCCTTACCTGTGCTACAGGAGCGGAGGAGGTGAGAGACCGACCTGAGATCACACTGTACTCCCTCTTCGTTCAGTACTTGTTTTTAAAGTGGGAGCAAAGGTTAATAAAATGTTGTTTCAGCTTTAAAAAAACAACTTGTTTCGTACAACTGACCGCGTTGGAGTATTTTCATGTAAAAATGTGCAATATTTCTGTGAAAACGTGTCACAATCAGTATTAACGGTGTAATAAAAAGGACCGATTGTAGAAAAACTTCACCTCTGTTTATCAGAATTTAAAGATTAGRGAGCACAAAGTCCATTAATGATGTGTATAAAAGTCGATTCATGAACAGTTTCTACCAGGGGCCTTCCTGCTGCCGTACCTGCTCATGCTGCTGGTGTTGGGGATCCCCCTGCTCTACATGGAGCTGACCGTGGGCCAGTACACCCGGCGGGGTCCTGTCCACGCTCTGGCTAGTGTTTGCCCACTGTTAAAAGGTATTATCCCCCATCTTTTGTTTTGTCCCCCCCACACACACACACACTGATAAACGACTGACAAGTGGCTCTGCCTGGCCTCAGGGGTGGGCATGGCGTCAGTGGCCATCTCCTTCATCATGTGCACCTACTACAACATCGTCATCACCTGGGCCCTCTACTACCTCTTCAGCTCTTTCCAGGCCCCTCTTCCGTGGCAGAGCTGCAACAACACCTGGAACACACCCAACTGCACGGACCACGCCACCAACAGCAGCTACTCATCCACGGCCAGCCAGGAGTTCTTCAGGTACGCTTTAATACGAACCAAAAAAAACAAAACAACCTTTGCTTCTTTTAACGATCAAACTAGACTGGATAATGATTTGTTATACATCATTGTGTAATATTTTGTGGCTCCTGGGAGAACTGAAAAGAAAAGCAACTGTAATAAAAACATGACATGATTATGAAAACAAAAAGATGATTGAAAACACGACCAATCGTGTGAGAGATATCAAAGGTCAGAGAGAGGGTGGCAAATAAAACGTTTGAAAGGTTGAATACGTTTTAACGTTTAGCTCCCAATGATCAAATCCAAAATGTTTAAAACTTAAATCTTACATCAGCAGCAGATGCTCAAAGGTTGAGCCTGTTTTTTTAAGTCAACGGCTTTTCACGCTCCGCTTGAACACACAGATTTATGGGAAGGAGTTGAAGTGTGTGTTTGTTATGTTTTGACCATAAAGAGCTCACGGTTTGATGTTTACTCAGTTAACAAGTTTTACCATGTCCGACCTTTCCCCTCATTCATTCCAGTGCAGCGGCAGGTCTGTAAAAAACACCTGACACTGTTATTTTTAGTGAATAAGTGAATGAAAGTTCAGCAGATACAAATCTATACGTTTTCAATAGACTCTGTTAAAATCTGTTCTAATTCATAGTTTTGATTTGTTAAAAGGCTTTTTTTTATAATTCTGCTTCAGATAAAGATTAGTTTTAAAAAGTAATTAATTGTTAGCTGTACTCAACAATGAATAACCTYGATGGATTTTGCAGACTGTAAATGTTTGCACAGAATTTAACACAGTCCTAATTACTGTTGAGAGATTGAAGTTTTTGTGTGTGTTTAAGCTGTATTAATTGGAAAAGCATCAAATGTATTTTACAACAAATAAAGAAAGGTGTGTTTGGTAAATTGTTTCTTTCTTACCAATAAATCTTATAGCAGACTCAAAAAAAG
>NW_013952627.1:456581-478093 GCF_001266775.1 Austrofundulus limnaeus
ATATAAAGAAAGTTGTAAGATTTCACCACTCTGATTTTTTTATTTTGTTGACTTTCAGCCTGAAATTAAAATGAATTTTTAATTTGATTCCAACACATGGACTTGGGAAGTTTGTTCTAATGAAGGTGATATTCTGTCTCAGTCGCAAAAGCACGAAAAACTAAAACTTGTTTCCTTAAATACGTTCTTTGTTTTGCTCAGTCCATCTGTTCTTTGACGCTGATCAAATACCTGTAGCATGACACTGCCACCCCCGTGCTTCACTGTACGGATGATGTTCTCAGTGTGATGACAGGTCCTCGATGACAAAAAGTTACATTTTTAGTCTTATCACAGCTCATTCCTTCACTTGTTCTGGGGTCACAGATAATAATATATATTTTATCTTAAAGCAATGCTTCATTTTCCTGACTGTTCTGTCATGAAGTCCAGCCCTGTGCAGCTTATAGTGGTCCTGTTTGGACAAGAGTTGCTCAACTCCATCAGGGTTGTATTTGACCTTCTGGGTGTTTCTCTGAATGATGTTATATTGTCCACAAGTGCAGCTTGTATAACTGATGGCTTCTGAATATATATAGTTTGGGCTTYAAAGTCTTGTCATACTTTTTAATTCAGAGTGATTGAGTAAGTGCAGTACTTTGAATCAAATTGAGAATTCACTCAATTTTGAAGTTTTAGAACAGTATAATATATGCCCAGGACTGTGAACACTTTTCATTTTGCCCCTTCGTTGAAGATATAAGATGCTTGGCCAGACCAGTGGAGTAGAAGAGGCAGGGACGCTGCGATGGGAGCTTTTCCTCATTCTCATCCTGGCCTGGATACTTATTTATCTTTGTATYTTTAAGGGGGTGAAATCAACAGGCAAGGTGAGTGGGCAGAAAAAAAATAATAAAAGAGCAGCAGACAGAAAGGAGTGAACAGAGTTTCTGATCCTGTGTTTRTGTGCAGGTGGTGTACTTCACTGCCCTGTTCCCGTATGTCATTCTGATCGCCCTGCTGATCAATAACGTGCAGCTCCCTGGTGCTTCAGATGGGATCTCCTTCTTCATTGTGCCAGAGTGGGACAAGCTGCTGTCAGTGGAGGTCAGGCCGAGGAACAGAGAGGAGTGCAAAGCGGGTGCAGCAGGCTCATGTGATGCAGCTGTTGTTGTTTTCAGGTGTGGGTGAATGCTGCAGCTCAAATCTTCAACTCCATTGGGATCGGCTTCGGCTCCCTCCTGGCCATGTCCAGCTACAACTCCTTCAACAACAATGTTCTCAAGTAATCCAGTCATTCTGTCTGCAAATGATAATGATCACCAAAGTGGTTGGAAAGCACTCGAGCATCTTTTCTTCCTCAGGGACACGCTGTTCATATCCATCACCAACTCTTTGACCAGCATCCTGGCGGGCTTCGTCATTTTCTCTGCCTTTGGATACATGTCATATCTGCAGGGCATTCCTGTCAGCCAGCTGGCAGTGGACGGTAAGATAACAAAAACAAAGACATTAGTGATGCTTTTTAGTTCAGGTCATTGGGATTATTTAGGTGGAAATTTATGCTTTGTTTTTATGATTTTAACCTTCTACTGAAAATCAATAAAAAAATTAAGTAGGTCTTCTGGACGGGTTATTTTTCATTGAAACATTTCATCTTTCCTCCTCCAAGAGACTTCTTCAGTCTGAGGAGTTTCAGGTGAACTCAGCCTTATGAGCACTGCCTCCACCTGGTGGACAAACAGGTTGGTCACATGCAAAAGAGGACCATCAGCCAAACAATAGGTAGTTAGTGCCTTGATTAGCTCAGTTGTTCATAGAGGGTCATGTGYCCCATCACCTGACTATTGTTGGGGCCCTGATTCATGCCTTTTGCTCACAGGGAGCWGAGTCATACAGCATTGTAGGAGGAGGAAAACTGGATCCAGAGTCCTCCACCTCTGTTTAATGATGGACGGTYTTTCTTCACAAAAATGGCTTCTTTTACTCCTYTCTCAAACCAACATTCTTCTCTATCAAGGATGAGAACATCTTCATACCTGAAAGAGTGACTGCTGGCCTGTTGATGAGTGTAAACTGCAGAGTCCTGTCCTGTAGATGAGTGTAAACTGCAGAGTCCTGTCCTGTAGATGAGTGTAAACTGCAGAGTCCTGACCTGTAGATGAGTGTAAACTGCAGAGTCCTGTCCTGTAGATGAGCGTAAACTGCAAAATCCTGGCCTGTAGATGAGTGTAAACTGCAGAGTCCTGTCCTGTAGATGAGTGTAAACTGCAGAGTCCTGTCCTGTAGATGAGTGTAAACTGTAGATTCCTGACCTGTAGATGAGTGTAAACTCTAGAGTCCTGTCCTGTAGATGAGTGTAAACTGCAGAATCCTGGCCTGTAGATGAGTGTAACCTGCAGAGTCCTGTCCTGATGATGGTGCTTGTCTGTGTTGGCCCATTCTTTTGACCAGTGGTTGTTTTTTTCCCCACTGTATGACTGATCACAGTCCTCCTGGCACTTAACAGCATACACAAYRTTACTCTGTTTGTGCCAGGGAACCTGATCTTTGGGGTGAACCAATATTTGCCATATTGTGTTTTGGGGTTTGAAAGCCACTGGAACATCATGTTTAGAAAATAAACGTCTCAGTTTCTCTGAAACTCCCACATGTATGGATACGAGTTTCTGTTTGGATTTGCATGTGAACAAACCTGTTTTTCCACCATGTGGAGGCAGTGCTTATAAGGCTGAGTTCACCTGAAACTCCTCAGACTGAAGAARTSTSTTGGAGGAGAGGCGAAACATTTCATTAAAGAGATGCATCAGAACAAAACATTATTGTTCCTTCATGGGTAAAAAAGGAAGTGTTTTTCACTTAAAGTTAGCCACTGTCTTTTCTTGAAATAAACTTAAAGGAGATGTATCATGCATATAAATCCTTCTTTTTCATATTTAAATCATTCATTTGGGGTCTRTATGAAGAGGAACTGCAATGCTTTGGTCTGTTTATGAGCGATCTAAAAAACGTGGGTTGGTACACTTTTATGGTTAAGTTTTTTGTTTCCTTAAAAAGTACTTAGGTGATTATTTTATGAAAGTGTCTATTAAAAAACATGTAAAATGCATTTTTTAGGGGTGTTTTTTGCCTTTTATTTGTGGGTTATCTCCCTTTTAGAAACATCATTCTTTGCAGAGGTGTGTAAATTGGCACATTTTTGTGTGAACTTCTCTATCAAATCAAAATAATGGTTGTCAGTATCCAACAGAGTTCCAATGATGTGCTGACTTAAAGTTAACACATCGCGTTACTATATTCAGCTTTTACAGCYAACAGTACTGGCTGTAGAGTTGTAATTGTTGCTGAGATAATGTTCTGGAGAGCTGTCTCAGCACAGACAGTCTCCTGAGAAGGAYCAACAAGCCCACCCTKATTAAATTTCATYATACGGTATTCCTCCTTCCACAAATTCAGGCTCAGAAACCAGGCTTTTCCTGCATGAGGCACAGTTCCTTGCCCTGCACAAGATGGCTGCTCGCTCCGACGCTCCGATCTATGGCCAGCCGTTGGGGTCATAAATCGGGCGTGTTTTTACGTGCAAAGTCACGTGAGCGCGCCTATTGCACATGCGCAGTAGGCAGTCTTCCTGGGCGCAGTTTTCGTGCGACCCACGTACCGGAAGTGGATGGACGCGCTATTTATATGTAACGCCGCGGGTCGCGCGACTCATTTGGACAGTCGAAAGAAAGAAATGGAACAGCTTAACAACTCAGTTAAGTCTCTTCAAACAAAGCCTTTTCTGRAGAGAACATACCAGGAGAAGCTGAAAGTGAAAGAGCTTGGACCCGATCACCCAGACATCAAAATCGAGCAGCAGACCAAAGACAGAGGGCGGATTTACACCAGGTCTTTTTCCAGGACCTGGTTTACCAACAAGTCTTGGCTAACMGCGTGCAGCGAAGCTAATGCCTTGTTTTGTTTTCCCTGCCTCCTTTATGAAGTGTTAGGAGCTGACCCAGTGTGGACTAAGAGAGGCACGACTGATTTAAAGCATTTTTCAGAAAGGGCAAAGAAACATGAACAAACTGGGATCCACATGGAAAATGCACTAAGATTAGCCATGCTTGGCAAAGCAAACGTTTCAGCTCAGCTAGATGGAGCCTACAGGATTGGGATCCGTAARCACAACGAGGAGGTGGACAGAAACAGACACATCCTGTCTAAAATAATAGACTGTGTCAAGTTCTGTGGAGCATTTGAACTTGCCCTGCGTGGYCACGAYGAAAATGAAACCTCAGAAAATCCRGGTATCTTCAGTGGATTGGTGGATTTCGTTGCGTCACTGGATGCAGTCCTACATGAGCACCTCCACACTGCCACTGTGTTTAAGGGAACATCTAAGACTGTGCTGAATGAGCTCCTCGACTGCATGTTGGTAGTCCTGAAAGAGTGYGTCGTTGAAGAAATTARGAGTTCAGACTTTGTCTCCATCCAGGCTGATGAAACGGCAGACATTTCCACCCTGTGTCAGCTGGTGCTTGTGATCCGCTACATTGATAAGTTACATTGTGTCCAGGAGAGGTTTTTTGAGTTCATCCCTCTACAAAGTGCCACAGCAGATTCCATCGCCACAGCTCTTCTGRATAGGTTGAGCTCCATCCTCCCTAACGGCCAGAAGAGCAAGCTCATTTCACAAACCTACAACAGTGCAAGTGTGACTGAAGCCACAGGTGGTGTGCAGAAGAAAGTCCAAAATGTGTATGAAAATGCACACTATGTTCACTGCTACGCTCACCAGCTGAACCTCGTCGTGCAACAAGTGACTTCTCACATCCCAGAAGTGAGTCGATTCTTCTCAGACCTGGCTGGATTCGCCGCCTTTTTTTCCAAATCCCCAAAGAGAATTGGCGTGCTCGATGGGGCGGTGGCCCGCAGGCTCCCGAGGGCCAGCTCTGTGAGGTGGAACTTCCACAGCCGAGCCGTGAACACGGTTTTTGAGAACAAAGAAGACCTGCTCCAGTGTTTCGAAACAATCAGGGACTCGGGAGGGTTTGATTCCTCCACCGTGAGGGAAGCGGGAGGGTTTGTGAGGCTGTTGGAAGACGAGAGCTTCAGCTTCTTCCTGAAACTTTTCCATCTCCTCATGCCTCATGTGGACTGTCTCTACAGCCAGCTCCAGAGACCGACCATCCACTCAGTCTTTGTTAAAGAAGTCATGCACCAGTTCGCAGCCGAAATTACAAAGCTCAGGTAATGTGTRTGTTCTGTTTAACTTTACTGACATATCATTAAAATGTGTAAAATAAATGTTTAAAAAGTGTCACACACTTTCATTATTTAGCTCCCTGTACTTACATTTTTACAATTTTTTACTGAATGTTACATTTAAATGTTAAAAATAGATATAAGCATCAAATCCTAAATCTAAATTTGCAGTGATGGCATTATCGAACCRTGAAAATATCATGAAACGTCAATGCTAGCTGCTGCTGAAGATGATATTTAAAATTTTAAATTCAAAACACGTTTATTGAAAACAGTATGGCAGTTTGAGGTGCAGCTCAGACACCGGCCACAACTGCAAGTTTGATGTCTTGTAGGAAAGCGTTAGCAGAGTTAGCAACATTAGCATCGTTAGCAATTGTTGTTGTCTCAGGATGATGATGTCATAACTGGAGCTGAGCAGCAAAGGCTGCGTTCAACACCTAAACGTGAACTTCAGCATTTAAACTTTTACATTTAGATTTAATATTTACATATATTTTTAAACATTTTAATTGAACATTTAGTGAAAATTTGCAAATGTGGCGCCTCTAATATGCTTAACGAGTTAATATTTCTTATTTTACTTGGCAACTAGAGATGACCTTTTCTCCCTTGCTTCTTTTCAGAGGTTTCCTCCCTACGCTTTGTCGAGAACACAATGTCGGTGTGTCTCAGCTGTACAAAAAACGCCGCACAATGGGCCCACGTGATCTTCAGAGGGTGGCTATAGAGGTGAGATGAAYGCTAAATGTCTTTTGCAATGTTTGTTTATATAATATAATATAATAAATATAATATAATATAATATAGGTCTGTTGCAATAAATCAATTAATCTCACAATAAATTAAAATGAGGCTGATAAATTAAAACAAGGGTTGCTGCTAGTTTTTTCTTCATATATTAAATATTATATACTAGAAAGCTCACTCATAATATTTAATTAAATTTGTGCATTTATTTATTTTTTTAGGTTTGTGACTCGGTCCTGAACCATATAAGTCACAGATTTTCATTCACAAAGCACCTGATCAGTGCTACACTGCTGACAGCAGACAAGTTCCCACATTATATGGACAACTTCCCCGAAGAGGAACTGAAGACCACCGTAGAGGCCTACCCAATGCTGAACAAAGCCAAGCTGAAGACTGAACTGGCTCTCATCTACAGCCTGGAGGAGTTCAGGAGCTGCAGTGGTGCAGTGGCTCTGCACCAGCTCTTCATGGGGAACAACCTGCAGGACACCTTCTCAGAAACCGTGACCCTGCTGAAGATTCTGATCACGACTCCGATGACCACGTCTGAATCTGAGAGGTGCTTCTCMACCATAAATAGGATCAAGACTTTCCTCAGGAACACGGTGTCACAGGACCGTCTCAATGCACTGGCCATGCTCTCGATAGAGCAGAATCTTGTCAAAAACATCCCTGACTTTAATCACAGAGTCATCGAGCAATTTGCTTCTCTGGAGGACCGAAAGGCAAAATTCATGTATAAAAAATGAAACACTACCTGCCATGATGCTGCTTTTTTTTATTGATTGTATTGTTTTTGTTTGTTTATTAAATACAAGGTGTACACCAGTTTCAGTTTTCGGTCGATCACTGATCTTTATATCGTCTGACCTGCCGATAGCAATTTTTAAAATGATTAACAGTGTCGGGTGTTATGGTCACAAATTCAATGTTCCAGTCTTTTATTAAAGTACATTGAGAAATAACCTTGAAACAATACAAATAGTTTTAACTGGACATTAGATGGTGCTCACAGCAGAGGTAAAGGGGACTGCCTGATTTTCAGATCTTTGTGGAGGAAGATGAGAGCAAAAACCCGATTTCCAAAATTAAAGAATTGGTGCTGATAGATTAATCAGCGCACTTCTAACAAATACACCAGAGTGATACGAATTAGTACAGGTTTGCTTTTTAAGATGTGTCCATTTTGGAGAAAAATTAACTAGCTGCCACTGCAGACAAGTTAAAATGTCCTGAATGCAATGAATCAATTATACTCAAAGTCAAAATTAAGAACAATAATTGACCTCCGTGTCCGACGTGTACCCAGGTCCAGGACTGGTTTTTGTGGTCTACCCGCAGGCCTTTGCCAGCATGCCGGTGGCTCAGCTCTGGGCGGTCATGTTTTTCTTCATGCTGCTGTGCCTGGGGCTGGACAGTGAGGTAGGAAGGATGGAMATCTGGTTTGTAACAGAAACCGTAGCTGTGTGACTAGATTTTGTTTTGTCAGTTTGCAATGGTCGACGTGATGGTGACCAGCCTCATGGATGAGTTCTACCACCGTCTGATCAAAGTCTTCAAGCGGAAGGAGCTCTTTGTGCTTGCAGTCTGTGGCGTGGCCCTCCTGTTTGGAATCCCTTTAGTCATGCAGGTAAACACTGTGATTTGCAGAATAACCAAGGGGTGGCCCAAACCTTTCAGCGTGCGTCTCCTTCCAGGTGGGGATCTATGTCTTCCAACTGATGGACCACTACACCGCCATCGTGTCCATCATGTTTCTGGCGTTCTTTGAGATCATTGCCATCTGTTGGAGCTATGGTGAGATGCGCAGCTTCAGCCTAAATGGTAATCTGTTTATTGGACACATCTTGACATGTTTTAGGACCATTTCCAGGCGTGAAGCGACTCTCCAACAACTTAGAAGAGATGACTGGAAGGAAACCGAACATCTTCTTCAGGTTTTGCTGGTTGATAGTGGATCCTGTGCTGATTACTGTAGGTTAACGGGTTCTTTTTTTTTTCCCTCAAACTGTGTAACAACTTRGCTTTAAACTCTGTTTCTTTGTGCCAGGTCATTCTGATCTTCTCCATCATCCAGTTCAAACCCGCCCGCTACGAGAACTACGTCTTCCCTCCCTGGGCTCAGGGCGTGGGCTGGGTCATCGCCCTCGCCTCCATCATCTGGATTCCTTTAGCCGCTCTTCACACTTTGTGGGTCCTACCTGGCTCATTCATACAGGTGATTTAAAACCATGACTGAAAGGTCAGTGGGGCTCATACAAACCCCTGCTGTGGCAGGCCATTTTCACGTAAAATCAGCTTTGACTTTAATTCCATGTAAATATCWAAAAATGGGTTTTATCTAGGAAATTCTGCATTTTGATCACCATGAATGGGAATTTAAGATGCCTGTAGTTACATTCTGACTAAGAAGAACAATATTTAGAGGTATTTAAAAGATGTCACAGGATTTGTTGTCTAAAAGGTCACATCTGTAAATACAAATCAAGATATAACCTAAAACTCACTAGATTACAGGTTAAAGTCTGGATGCAACACCTTGATAATTTTATTAGCCACTCTCTGTTGTAGATTTACTGCTGGGTTTGGTATTTATTTATTTTCTTTTCTTTACAGAAACTGAAACTGTCCATCACACCATTCACCCTGGATGAAAAATCAAAGACTCCATATTATGAGAGGGGAGGAACAGCTGGACAACCAGATGTTGCCGTTATCAGCCCCAAAACGATCCTACCTGAAAAACCTCTGGAGACACACTTCTGACACATCCATGTTGTTTTTGCACAAATACTTGGTGGTCTTCAGATGATCAAAAAACAACATTAACCGTCAATCTTACACTTCTGGTGTGAACAGGAGTAGGTTACAAAAAATGATTTACATGATTGTGAAAATCTGTTGCTGCGTATCTGCCATGCAGATAAAACCACTGCCTTTATGAGTTTAATGTTTATTATTGGTTGTGTGACTCTTTAGGATCAAATCAAAGAGAAGTCTGTACATCTTTCACCGCCTTTATTTAGACTTTACTTTGCAGAGAGCGCCACCCAATGGTCAGCTCTGCTTCAAACAGGAGCATGGGTCATTTAACTGTAAGACATGTAAGATATAATAAAAACCAAGTGCACAATTTCTGTGGGTGGGGTTTTTATTTTGCCATCATGGTCCAATCCCACACACAAAAAAAGTCTGGCACGAGTCATGACAACTGTATTCATTTATTCATGAGTGAGAGTTTTCTGACAGAAGGGTACATGCTGGAAGGCATACATGTGCAGTTTTATTTTCCTTTACAGAAATCCTCAAAACTGAATCCAAAGTGCTGAATAACAGGCAGAAAGGTGGACTGAACAATCCAGTGTGCCTAAAAAACAAGAAGAAGTCCTATTTATTTCTTTAAACGTACCCTGACAACTTGTAAAGGAGGCAAATGAAACTGAAACACCTGTCATTTTAGTGTGGGAGGTTTTGTGGCTAAACTGGACCAGCCTGGTCAATCTTCATTAATTGCACATTGCACCAGAGCAGAGTGTGAAGGCTCAATTAGCAGGGTAAGAGCACAGTTTTGCTCAAAATACTGCAATGCATTTAACATTATGTGTGACATACCAGAGATAAAGAGGACAAATTGTTGGTGCACGTCTTGCTGGTGCATCTGTGACCAAGACAGCAAGTCTTTGTGATGTATCAAGAGCCACAGTATCCAGGGTAATGTCAGCATAGCACCAAGAAGGACCAACCACATCCAACAGGATTAACTGTGGACGCAAGAGGAAGCTGTCTGAAAGGGATGTTATGGTCTAAAACCAGGTGTTTCAGTTTCACTGTCTAACCCCTGTAGATCCAAACAAACTGGGTGTGAAATCCTATGGTTAACGATGAAGCAGGAAGGACAGACCATATATGGTAGCTCACAGTAGGTATGACATAACATCTTCAAGTATTAGTTATGCAAGACCAAAGATATATGTTATGAAAAGTTAACATTTGTATTTAAAAAAAATAAAAGAAAATGTTTACTTATAAACAATTAMTCCTTCAAATAAAATTTTAATAACATGTCAAGTGACCTACACATAAAATAAAAAATAAAAATAAACGAGACTAAAAAGTGCAATCAAGGACAGTCTTCCCTCTGAGGTGATAACCGTGCAGATCGTGGCTCAGCAGCAACTCTGATCATTTGTTCCTGCTGTGGTTTAGTGTCGGCTGCCTTCGGGACCCCCGCTGCGTTCAGTAGTATTTTCATAGTGGTTTTACAGAGTCCACGCCCATCCTTTCCCCACCAGCGCAGCCACTTTTAAAAAGCTCCGGGCTCTCCTTGGTCACGCCTCTGCAGACCTCGACATGTCGCGATCAACCCCGCCTGTCGTCTAATCCACGTCGCCAGCAGAGGCCGCTAAGGAGTCACGGTGGCTGCTGTTTGTGTCCTGCAGCTTCCAGCGCTGGCTGCTACGACACCTGCTCCACAGGCCTCATCTGCACATCTCCTATCTAAAAACACACAAAAAGACGATTTAAAAAAAAACAAAGCATCTGAATCTGAATGCAGAACAGAGGAGCGTCCTGACAGGGAGGGGTACCTGGACGTGAGGAGGGGCTCCGAGGACAAACACGACTGTGCCGGCTACGTCCTCTGCTTTCAAACACTAAAATAACAAATTTGATAAAAGCTGTAATTAAAGCACCGCTCTGTGATAAAAACCACCCCTGGAAAAAAAAAGCTTACTTTCATGGTCTCATAAACTGCAGCTGCTTTCTCCGGATTACTGTTGTGGTGTCGGAAGGCGAACTCYGTCTCCACGATTCCAGGAGAAATGCACTGCAAGGACAGATTCACCTCAGTGACTGTGTTCAGATTAACAGACGTTGGGGGAGTCCACGTGCCGCCGCCGGCCTTCGTGCAGCTTCACTCACTGTGGCTCTGATGTGCGTGTTGGCCTCTCGCAGCTCCTGCCGTATCCCCTCAGTCAGGGCAGTCACAGCATATTTAGTGGCACAGTAGAAATGCTCRTCGGCGCTCGGCACAACTCGGTGCCCGCCCATGCTGTGAGGGGTGGGGGRGTGAGAAATATGAGTGTAAAGTTTTTTTCTCTCCACTGTAACTCAAGAACAAATAAGACATAAAAACTGTTGATCCCTGACTTTGTTCACCTGCTTCAGTGTTTCTTTTTTCCTTTGTTTAACAAACCCAGTAGAAAAGTTCAATAACTGCATGGGAACTCCTCATGTATGCAGAGGTCGTATTGCAATGATCAAACAGGTTGGTAGTTGAAGTACATTGTTAGCAGGGTGTGACAGCCCTCTGGGCCTGGGGACAAGAAGTGGTGAGTCCTGCAGTAGCTCTATCCTGTTCTGCTGCAAGTCGACCCACAGCTGTGGTAACTGAACCTCAGGATCCAGTAGATCAACAGGTTTGTTCAGGGAAACATCATCCACGAACTTCAACATGTGTGGACAGGTACTGTCTGTTAAAGACAGCAATATGTTACACCATCGGGCAGCACGACGGCTCAGTGGTTAGCACTGATGTCTCGCAGCAAGATGGTCCTGGATTCGATCCCTGATTCAGACCTGGGGTCTTTCTGTGTGGACTTTGCATGTTTTCATGCATGGGTTTTCTCTGGGCCTAGGCCTCCCTTGCAGAAGAGATCTGTGATCTCAATGGGATTTTCCTGTTTAAATAAAAGGTGATTAAATCTCCTGACGGGGGAGACGTGTGGAGGCAGCATGTCACTGACGGGGACGTGCAGTCCGGGTCTCCTGAGGTGACCTGGAGTCAAACCCTGTGGCTCTCCACAACACTGGCAGGACTGGTCCTCTCCTCTCTGCACCACCGTAAACACACACAGGGGTCAACTCTGGTGATGAAGGACTAACATTTATCACTATGTATGATCCAACACCACTCAGCATCAGCTCACAGCTTCATCAGTCCATGCCTCCAGGTTTTGTGTTTCACACAAATCAAACAACAATACAAAACGGTACTTGATATAATAGTGCATAAAACAATTCTAAAAGTTAAAAACATGATAACAAACAAAACTATTAAGAAATTTAATCAGTGTCAACTCATGCTGCATTAAACGTCAGTGAGGAGCTACAACTGAAAAAACCTGACCTCTGTGGACCAGCCTGGACCTCAGGACAACTAAAAGCAAATGATTATTGGATCTAAGGGTTGTGGAKGATGTAAGGCTGCAGGTCAGACAGGTCTACATGAGCCTGTCCATTCAGGGCCTTATAGGTCAACTTTAAAACTTTAAATTCAAATCATAAAACAGTTGAGTCTAATACTTGTGACTGTATGGCAAGCATTCACAAAGTGACAATCCTGTCTTCATGTGGTCYGTCTTAGGTGACCAGAACCTTCACGTTGTGCGTGAATGCTGCCCTGAAGCCATTGTGACATCTGTACGTCCCATGATGGACAACTGGACGATATGACCAACCAGACCCATAAAAACCCATCTAGTGTATCTACGAGGCATCCAGTGTCGACCTTCTGTCTGTGTTTTGGACCCTCTGGCAACTGCCTGATAACACCATCCTTCCACTTGTGACACCAATACTTACGCCCTCTGGTGTCTGTTAAAGACATAAGGCTCCTTGCTAATTAAATCATTTAAAATCCTACCACTGCTTTGCATGTGGACCTAATTAGGTCAAAATTTAATGATTTCTTCTGATGTGTGTCTTAAAGCGTGCCCAAAAGCTTCTGATTACAGCGTCATCCCATAAACACAGCGTCGTCACACACAGTCAATAAAACCAACACTGAACTAGAAGGAGCCACGTTCTATTGAGCTCAAACAAACGGTACATTTGTTCTCAGATTTACTGAGTGCTTGTTACCTATTAATATTGATGATGTGGCCATCGTCCACATTCCTCTCTTTCATCGATTTGTAGGCCTCGCGGGTGCAGATAGACAAGGCTAAGATGTTCACCTGCAGAGGGAGAGAAAACTGCTGTCAGCTGTTTCAGCATCTATAAAAGGAGTAGACCAGTCTACAGGTTCAAAACGTTGGTAAACTTTTAATTATTTGTATAATAAAAGAAAAAAAAGTTAAGTCTCGTTAAGTCTTCCAGGTGACGAGTCAGCGTCTGTTCAGATGACTGCTGTTCACAGAGTCGGCGCCTTAAACCACATGAACCTGTTGTTCCTGTCCAGCTTGTGGCCTCTAAGCTTCTCTTAGTGACACTGACAAACAGCAGGTTAATGCTGAGCGTGGTAGGAAGATAGGGGGAGGTGACCAAACAAGGTCAGCACACAGATTAAACACAAGCTAAAAATACACCACTGTACGCGTACAAGTGGGCTGCCATGACAACAGATGGGCGAGCGTCACAAATGCTGGACCCTGGAGACAAAGACTTAGAAGAGGAGGGGGGGCTTTCAGTGGTCAAGAGCTCAATGAATCAAAATGTTAAGTTTCGACGAGAGAAATAGTGCCGGCTTTCTTTAGTTTGCCTCCGCTGTGCCAGAGCTGTTTGTTGGTGCCAACGAAGCTGCTTGTGTGTGAGGAGAAAAGCTGTGTGTGTGTGTACTTGTTTTGCCTACAGAGCGAGGACCATGTTAGGTTTTTTAAATCAACAAAGTGAGGACCTTTTCCCAGTCCTCACTATGTTTGCAGCTCTGCTGTGGTTTACTAGTTAGGTTTAGAGGTATGGTGTGACTTAAGTTCTGGTTCAGGTTAGGGTTAACTACAGACCAGTAATGGTTAGTTTTAGGGAAAATGTCTGGGTTAGGCATAAATACAGTTACAAAAATGAAAAATAAAAAGAGCACAACAAACAGGACTTCATTCAAATCCCGCTTTTCTGTTTGAGCAGCCAGAAAATCAACAGAACAAGAGAAGCTCCAACACTCCTTTTAACAACAAAATACTTTTTACTGCATGACCTCAAATCTCTTATAACTCTGTGTGTCCACATTCACTCACATCGATCATGTTCCTCCAGCCCTCCGTCTTCCCGCTGAGCAAAGGTTCATCGTGAGCCAGCCCAGCGTTGTTGATGCACACGTCCACTCCCTTGTGCAGCGTCTTGATGGCCGAGAACATAGACAGGATCTCCTCTTCGTTGGACAGGTCACATTTGTACGGGATCAGTGTGCCACTGTAGCCTGCACTCTGACATTCTGCTGCCAGCTTCTGGAAAAAAACACACAAAACACAAGAAACTGAAATTCATACAATATGTTATAACAAATAAAAGAAACAGAAAAAAACCCAATCTGCACAAACAAGGGTAGGTGAAAGCTAGCAATGATCAACTTATATAGCACCATAATAAACACACCCTACACCACATGTCAAAATCAAGGCCCACGGGCCAAATGTGGCCCACCACAGCATTTTATGTGGCCCACAAGTGTTTCAAAGATGTATTAATGAATTAAAATAAGCTGCTTTAAAGCCAGGATGGACCATAAACTACATCTTCCATGATCATTTTACTCATGAAATGACAGCATCCCACCACAAGGTGGAGCTGCACAGGATCAAAGGTAGGTAGGTTGGCAAAATTCACCCTATAATCTCCATTTCACTGCATTTTCACCAGCTGCTTTTGCTTTTACTAGGAAGTGGGAATTCCCTGTCAGAAAGTGGGAGGGTTCAGAATTGAAAACGGCAGCTACTCACCACAACTCAACAGTGAGTAAAACTCTCTTACTTTTACTTTTATGAGTATTTATGCATTATTTATTTCACATTTATAGTGATAACATTTTCACAATTTACAAAGTGAACCTCAGGGAGTTTTTGTACGAGTATGAAACAAAAAAGAAAAAATACAAACAAGATAGAACTTGACGCCAACCGTCACTGATATCCTCCGTCACGGATGGACAGACAGAGAGCATTTCAAAGCCCCCCGCCTCGGCGACGGGACAATAAATAAAAATTGATAAAATAAAAAATATAAAAAACTAATTACAGAGAGTTAAACAGTGCAGAGGAAGAAGTAAAACGATGTAGTCCAAAAATACAAAGAAATCTATGAAGGGTTGCCAAACGTTCTGAAACAATGACCGACTGTTCTTCAGCAAATATTTTTATTTTTTGCAGTTGTAAAGTATTACTCAGCTCTCATAGCCATATTTGAATTTTTATTTCACATTTAGTCAGTCGTACACGTTGTACTTTTCAGTGTTTATAAGAGAACACATTGAAACTGTTTTTATGCAGGAAAAACCACATAGAGCTCAGTAATTGTTCGTTAGCGGTGCACAGCCGTAGCAATGAGACGAGGAATGTGACGTTTTGTGTTTAGTCAAAGTTAAACAGGAACTAGTTGACGTTAATTATAACTGGCCCTTTGAGGACCACCATAATGCTCATGTGGCCCTCGGTGAAAATTAGTTTGACACTCTTGCCCTGCATACACAGGTGTAGAGGCAAAAAGTAAAGAAGAAGACTAAGTTAATTCAGCTAATGGTTGCATTGTTTTAAATGTTGTTGTTTTTTTTTTTTTTTTGCATATTAAAAAAACACTTTAAGGCCTGCAGCGACCTCTAAACAAGAAATGAAATATTCAAGTCTTAATGAGTTGACTGAAGTTCTGTCTTCTTGAACTATTAAAATCATGACTCCAGATGTGACTAAAAGCCTGATGGGGTACAGCTGGACTGAGCTTCTTACAGACAGAGCAGGCAGCACTCCAGCCACGTCAGCTAGGATAAAACCTGACACAGATCTCCACGCGTGGCACGGCTGCCTCAGTCATGTGACGGGCTCGTCCTGCCAGCCAGCGAAACAGGAGGCAGCGTGGGTGATGAAGGCAGGGCTGGCGGCCCACAGAAACGATGCACTCCAACAGCCTGGTCATGAGAGAATCTTCCCCAACAAAAGAATAAAATCAATTCAAAAAGTAAATAGAAGTATTCTGTTTGTCTAAAACTGTGTATTTGATCATTTTTATGAGATGTAAAGAAAGAATAGGCTTGGGCAGAAAGAAGGTATTTCATTTTACCACAGTATTGAAATATGGTGATAGTATGTAAAAATTATGGGTCACATGAGGTGAAGCACAGTTGCTATGAAAACTGGGACATAAACATTCTAGGCTCTTTTAGAAAACGCTCCCTAACGTGGCAAATTAACACCAATACACTTACAAACTGTTGTCATTATTTTTAGCTGCAATTAACTTGGTAGTTTTTAAATTTCTACTTTGGAAACAATCCACCCATCCATCCATCCATCCATCCATCCATCCATCCATCCATCCTCAGTGAGGTCCTTGGTCTGTCCTGGGGTCTCATCCCAGTGGGGCGTGACCAGAACTAGGGTTGGGCATAATCGTATCGTGTGCAATTAATCGTCAGAAAAACATTAATCGATTAGTTTTTGGCAACTTGACGATTAATACGATTAATGCCACCAGGCAGATGGACTGGGGGTTACTTCGATCAGTCCGCTCGGTGCTCCCCTCGCTTCAAATATGATGAATATTAAAAATAAAGTTCTGTAATTTATTTATCTATCAACGCAATTTAAAATATGATGTGTAGCCTGAAGTCTGTAATTTTCACACAATTTGGAACAGATTTTTACAAAGAGCAAATCTTTCCCACTAAATTGGTCATGTGACTACAAATTAAGGCTGTCCAGGGACTCCAGGGGATTAATCGTCAAATTAATCGTTATCGGCTAAACACCACAATTAATCGTGATTAATTTTTTTGCCAATATTGCCCAAGCCTAACCAGAACCCTCTAAAGCAGTGGTTCCCAAACTTTTTATCTTCTGACCCACAAAATATCCATGACAAAAACTTGTGACCCCAAATATTACTGGTCTGAGTACACAAACTTTGTTAATAACCCTAAAAACACAGGCTTTTTGACAATCTAAACAGCTTGTACACAAATATAAATACTTATTTATACTTATTTTGTGTTTTTGTAATAATTACAGGGAAAATATTACATCAGCAATTATTTTATTACCCTTTAATTGATTTCTGGAGATTATCCAAGGTGCTTCATGATCCATAATTGGGTCCCAAGCCCAACTTTGGGAACCAAAGTGCAGTGGTTCCCAAACTTTTCAGCTTTTGACCCACAAAATAACAGTAGCAGAGACCTGTGCCCCCAACTATTTTTGGATGATAAACATTTGTATCAGGTCAACTAAACTTGGGCATAGTAACAATATTTTTATACTACATTTATCCATTTTAAATACACTAACCTCACTCCTTTGTAACAACTAAGGCAAAAATGTAATTAATTCAGAAAATCTTTTCAGGACCCCACCTTGATGTTTCGTGACCCCACTTTGGGTCCCGACCCCAACTTTGGGAAACACTGCTCTAAAGGGAGGCGCCCAAGAGGCAATGAATCAGATGCTCGAACCCAATCAGCAGACTCTTTTTGATGTGGAGGTGGAGCATTGGCTCTTCCTTGAGCTCCTCTCAGATGATAGCTTTGTTGTAAGATTGAGCAATATTGGCATTAAAAATTTATCATAATTAATCGTGACATTTAGCCAATATTGATAAAAATGGCGATCAATAGATTTTTAGGTGATTAAACAAGTTTGTAGGGTTAGCTTTAGCTGCTCTGTGCTAGCTTCTGCCATTGGGCTCACATGCAAGCCTGATAAAAATACATCATCACATGGCATTCACTGCAGTAACTGTAAAGTGTCAAATATTAATGGGTGACTGCTTTTTCTTTTAACGATTAATTGCACACAATATGATTTTGCCCAAACCTAGAGGAGCTGATACTCATCCCAGCTGCTTCACACTTACTGCCAAACATTAAAGGAAAATCTATAAAAACACAAGCAGAAATATCAAACTATGCACAAGAGAAATAATATCTAAAATAAAAAAAATTGAGTTATAAAAATATTCAAGATTGTCATATGAGTAACTAAAAGAAAGTGAAACGTCTGAATCTTATTGTTTCTAATTATTAACCAATAAAGGCATCACCACACCTTTCTTAAAGACGTACATGACCTTCATCATGGACAAATTGTGTATGTTGTAAAGATTGGCTGCTACTAATAGTTCTGAGTTGGCAACACTTTATCCTGCGAGTTATCACAGGGGTACCTTAATGTTTTTAACAGTAAGGGGTAAGGACATAAAATGATAAAAGTTGCAACACAAAGTTGACTTTCTTGTGCAGAGTGCAACTTTTTAGTAAATGTTTGATGCCACGACACAACCACAGCTTGAGAATCTTGTGCTTGGTCCTAATTTAATTAAAAGATCATTTTGGTTTTATCAGATAGATGAGATACATGGACTGTTCCAACACTTAGAACGTGCAGATTTAGCTGTTGTTCCTCTAAACTGTTTAAGTGGGATTATCCACAGAGAGATCATTATCTGAACAAGGCCGTCAAAAGGCTCTAACACTGAAAACACTTCAGCGAAACCCACAACAAGTCCTACTACTCCTGTTGTAAATGCACACTCTTTCCTTGTGTCCATTAACTGTCATGTGAGGTTGTGGTCACTGGTGTGTTCAGCTGCTATCATGTCTCAAAAGCATCAGAACTCCAATCAGACCAAAGCTCTTTAGGTCACACTTGTCTGAAACCCTTTTGGGACAAGAGCCCAGGCAGGACTGAACAAGCCGGCCGACCTGATGGAGAGATTCATGTTTTTAGAGGGAAGCCAGGCTGCAGGAAGTGTCAGGCTGTGAATCTGTGTGTGTGTGTGTAGGTGTGTTCTGGCATCGTGCTCTGGTACGATTCCAGCCCTCATACTGGCCACACCTACAGCAGGAACATTAAAACCTGTCGTCCAAGGTAAGCAATAAAACTGATATATAAATGATATCCGTGACAGGTGTGGTAAATTCATTCATCAAAAATTCTACTGGTAGTACAGAAAAGAAAAAAAAAAACACTGAAAGATCAGTTTGGAAAATAACTTTGCAGGGCGTCTGGTGAAAGGGGAAATCATCGTCCTCCACATCACCACGTGCTCATCAATCACCAACATGGGGGCGGTTAAAAACAAACAGACGATAAAACCAGTCATCGGAGAGGCAGAGAGAGATAAAAATAAAAGATGCTCAAGTGCTCAAGGCAGAGATTGAAGTGATGAGACAGATCGATAGCACAAGGCAGCAGCTGGGAGCAGAGAAAGCTGAGAAATTACATTTGTGTCGGGTTCTGTTCTCTCAAACAAAAGAGAGATTGTGTTATGGGACGCTGCGCCGCCTCTTACTCTCTGAGAAGACTGGCRGGTGTCAAAAAAGGAGGAAAAAACAAACAAATAAATAAATAAACTATAATGTAGTTTAAAAATGTATACAACTACACAGTATTTCACCCAGTTTCTCATGTCGTTATTTAATTTTAAGCACCTTAACACAAAACAATTAAGCTGTCATAACATCTCTCCTCATGACTGAAACTGGTAAGTTATCATGTAAAGTGAGGACAAAGAACACAAAAAGGAGGAGAAGGTTGGCAATAAGAAAGCGAAACACAAGAAGAGTGAGAAAATGGATCATTTACAGAGATTTTAAAGAATATTTAGCTCTCAACTTGTTTTAATATACAGTACTAAAGAGAGCAGGAGCAGTTCTCTTAGTCACCATCCATCTCAACTAAAATTTCCCAACATAAGAAAGGTCCCKTTCAAGCTTCACCTACAGAGCGACGCAGACAAGAGGGTCAAAGATGACGGCAGGCTGTAAAACAGGATTGCAGCAGAGCAGAGATGAAGGTTGTGCAATTACCTCTTGTTCAAAGTGAAACACTAAACACAAGGTATAAATGTTGAACGGAGAGGTTTTACAACACACCTTGTGAGACGGTCTAATCAGAGAAGGAGATAATGTGGAGTAATAACACACACACACACAAAGAAAAAAACACAGCAAAGTAAAAATGTGTGTGAACCTGGCTCAGATGAAAAGGTTTTTTTTAAGACAGATTGTCTAAAGATAGTAGAAGTAGCCAAGTGTTGTGTAACAACACAACAAAATCAGTTTTTTTCTTCCAAACTAAATAGTCCAAAAACAATGCTAGACCTGTATACAACAAGGTAGCACAATGCATTTGTATTTTTAATAATTGGTTCCAGTTCTGTTGTTTATGGTTAAAACAGTGATGCAAGCATATCTTTCTTCATGATTTAATCCAAAAGTGTTGAGCTCATCGTAACGTAGCCAGAGACAAAAATAAAAACAATACATGTTGCAGAGCTTCATTAAATGCAGTGTTGATGTGAAATAGTCCAAGTTGGAAACCTTTTCAAGTGTGCCAACCAAGAGGCTTTGGTGTATTCAGTGCTGAGCTGCGAGTTGACAGCAAATTGTTCCCAAAATCAGACCGACATCAACTGACGGATCCAATTTGGCTTCAGCTGAAGAAGAAAAGAATCAATTCTGATTCATTCTCATGTTTGTTTTTTTTCTTTTTTTAGATATTCAACTTGATGAACTGTGTTGGCTCTGCAGTTGTGTTAGAATTAACCCTCCCACGCTCACGGTGGGAGGGTTCCTACTGTTCTCTTTTTTTCTGTACAGATTCAGTTAAACCAGCTGATCTGCTGCTACAACAACACACAGTATGCAAAACAAACTGTACATGCCGGCTCACCAAAGGCACACGATGGACACATTACCTCAACAACAGCATGGGTCTATGGCAGACCATTTCACCATAAAATCGACTTTACCACACTTACATTCCAGATATCTGAAACTGTTTTATGACCAAACACATTGAACAATTAAGATATCTCTAATTATATTTTGACATGTATAAATGACGTCAGATGTACCATTCAAGAAACCTGGAAGGAATTGCGACTAGTCAAAAATACAGTCAGATACTTTTGCCGAGCCATTACTGGCATTGAAGATATCTTTTTTTTCTGACTAGTCATAATTCTAATTAAAGATATCCTAAATGACATCTTTATTCAAGATATCGTAAATGCATTTTTAGATCTTACTATTAAATATTTGACTAGTGCAAATTAAAATGCAGATATCTTGAAAGCAAATGACGACTAGGCAAAACTAACGCACTGTAGAGATACTGTATCCAGAACTGTAATTTTGACTAGACACGTTTCCTTTTAAGATAACTCCAAATTAATTAGATATCTTGAATGTTTTCATCTAGATGGCTTTTCTATTTAAGATATCTTGAATAATTATTCTGACTAGTCAAAACGTCACAGATTTACGTAGCCAAAAGGCATTTAACCCTACTGAGTCACTAGCCTTAAAATCTTTAGCTGCAGCTCAACATTAATGAAAAAACACGGATAATTTATGGCCTGTCACTGCAGCCACCCAATATTCTGCAGGCAACTGTTTGGACAGCTAAGTGGCAGCATGGAGGCTCACGCACAATTTCTTAATTCAGATATCTAAAAATGTAATTCGAACTAGTCATAATTACGTTTGAAATATCTTGAACTGTAATTACAGATGGTCAGACGAAGGTGATTTTATGTTAAAATGGCCTGCCATAATTGGACAGGACTTCTTGTCTTACTGCATTTTTCACCTGCAGAAGGCCCTCAAAGGG
>NW_013952627.1:478643-498108 GCF_001266775.1 Austrofundulus limnaeus
GAATAAAATGGCCCCGTCCGTGTTAAAATATATATTTTTAAAAATTTACAAAACTAAACAGCCTACAGTATTTTTACAGTTTTATTTTACAGTTAAAATAAATGTTTATTAAATAAAGTCTAATGTTACAACTAATCGTGGATCCCTTCAAATTATCATTCATGATAGTGAAAATGTAGAAATGTAGTTGCTCCAAGTCAAAACTCATTTTTAGATATCTACAGTGTAATTACAGATGGTCAGACGAAGGTGATTTTATGTTAAAATGGCCTGCCATAATTGGACAGGACTTCTTGTCTTACTGCATTTTTCACCTGCAGAAGGCCCTCAAAGGGAACTTCGGGGCTGATAAATGTGATAAGAACAGAAAGGACAGCAGCACAGTAGTGGTGCAGGTGGAAAGTCCCATAAGGGTCACYGAGTTGTCGAGATACATCAGACTTATCAAGCGATCTAAAATATTATGCAAATAAAAACACTGGGTAGTTTTGATTCTTCTTCATCAGCATCATTTAGATTTTATAAATAGGTCTCCTCATACAGCCCCGACAGCTGCAGCTCTGTTAGGATCCATATATGTGAAAAAGCTGTTTTCTTCTTCGATGCGCTGGTGCCAATTTGACTTCTCTTGGGGGCTGAATCCATGGAAACAAAATGGATTATTAGTCAAGTATACGTTGTTGTCAGCTCACAGCTCAAGCGGAAAATGTGCAGTCAGGGGAAAGGCTTCCTGCATGGGTGAAATTTCTGAGCTGCAGAAACTTTGAGGTAACATGATGGGCAGGTGTGTGCAGATTCAAGAATAGAATAGAATAGAATAGAATAGAATAGAATAGAATAGAATAGAATAGAATAGAATAGAATAGAATAAGTCTTTACTGACCCACGTGGGGGAAATTCAGGTATAATAGCAGCAGAAGATACATACATTAATCGACAGAAACAGTATATTGCTATGTGACATTATCTATTGTAGCAATAATAATYGAATTAAAGACAGTAACAATAAAAAATAAACATAGATCAGAATAAAAGTGAGAATAATCATTACTGTAATGGGCTATCAAGATGAAATTGGATAGAAATGAAAAATAAGGCAAGATCCTGTGCAGAAAAATATAAATTACAGGAAAAAACAGTCATGACAGACTCGTGATCCGAGGGGGTGTGCAAAATGAGTCAAACTAGTCATTAAGTCCAGTACAGGACAGGACAGAATATAGATGCATTTATTTCATTAAGCCTTTGCACTTTAAAAATAACTGGTTTAATAACCAAGCAGGTTTGTTTTTAAACAGACACATTTGGAACAAAAGCAACAGTAAAATGCAGTTAAGTTTGTTTATGAAGAACAGTTTTCCATCCTGGGAAATTATTTTTTTCTATGCAGAAAATACATTTTGGTGTTAACTACTAAGTTATTAACAGAGGTTTAAACAGATTTGCTGCTGGCAGTTTGATTAATTTGCACTAAACCTAAATTATGCACATTATTTAGTGAATTAAGTTTCAAGAAATTGTTTTGCAATTTCAAAACATGACTTGTTTGTGAGTGGCCATTTTTGTTAGGCAGTAAATTATTAGTCTCAGTCACTAGTAAACGACCATTCCTAATCAATTCAATTTAATTCAAATTCAAAAATACTTTATTGATCCCAGATAGAGCTGGGCGGTATGGCCAAAAATTTATATCACGGTATTTTCAACATTTACACCGGTTTGATGGTATTTGACGGTATTTTTCTTTGCATCACAGGTCAGCTGATAATAAAATGTACAAACACTGCTTATTGACTTTTTTCTTTTGTGTCACTGTTTCCCTCCTCTATGCGTCTTTTCTCCTCCTGGTTGTAGACAGTAGTCACGCATTTTGGTCCAGTCGTGAAGGAGGAGGGTTACGAAAAGTTTATTATCGGGTCTATTGTTTTATGTTATTTAATAAAGATTATCAGCACGACTCACCTCGCACACCAGTCATTTCCAATTCCATTACAAACTACTTTCCCCGGGCTTTTCACAATAGAACCACGTTAAGTCTCCATTAACATAACGTCTCCATATTAACGTTGCGCATTAAATCTAACTGTTCACGTCACTGAAGAGGTGTTTACTACATTCAGCGATGGAGAAAACGAGATGTTTTTTTAAAGTCAGTCAATATAAGCAGCGAAATCGCCACCTTCCTCTGAAGCTGTTCAACAATAACATTAGCATGCTAACGCACATAGCGGTGCTGCGAGGAAAACTGTCCCCCGGGAAACAGATCATTGGCGGCCGCGATGAAACGTTCCGCACATGTTCCGCTAATTAAACCGTTATGTCCGGTTTTCAGAAAATTCATATCATAACAAAAATAAAAACCGGTATTTGGTACAAAACGGTATACCGCCCAGCACTAATCCCAGAGGGAAATTAGGTGTTGTTGTAACTCATTTAACTAAAATTAGCCTGCAGTACCACTGCTCTACCCATATGAGAGCAAAAAGACGTTTTTAGACCAAATATTGCAGATTTGAACAAATACGCATAAAAACATCAAAATTAGCACAGAAACAGTACTAYATAACATTTTAGACACATTCTAGACAGTTTATCAGCTAAAAAAAAGTTAATTTTGGGGTAAGTTACTCTTTAATGAATCAGACTGTTGGTACCAAACACAGATGCGTATTTTATCAGCCACAGACTACAAATGTACGACTATAAATGATGTTATACGTAATCTCGTGCCATGCTACGAGATTCTCCGAGGTGTGTAAGAGAATGTGTTGATAACTTTCTGTTAGTACCACATCAAAATAAACTCAATATCTGTCAAATCGACTGAGGTGTGGCCATTTTTGTGTTGGCTGAGATTGATCAGATGTGACATTTTACTAACACGACAGAGAAACAAACACACATACACAGGCAAAAACAATATAGCCCTAATAAAAATGAACTGATCTGCTTATAACCAACACATTACTTGACTGTAGTTTCTGTTCAATCCCAGACTGTTCATCTTTAAAACTGAACTGTTAACGTTTGACAGAGGCCATCTTCCCTTGAAATACTTTCTGCAGAGTCACTCTCCTCAAATGTTTGGCACAACATCTGCTAAAATTATCCAATCTAAATTTGCAGCAGTCACAGCTTTGGATTGTGACACACCTCTTTTGGTCAAAGCCTCAAACGTAGACACGTCAGTGATGCAGAGACTTATTATGAAGACATAATTGTTCCTTTTTATTTAGCTCTATTTTAAAACAATGTAATAACAACTACAAATAAGGCATCTCAAATACTAAGGAAGGTTTCCTAAAACCACCTTACTTAAAACAAAAAGAGTGATTCTTTCCCTGTTACTCATCGGCCTGCTCAGGAACCAACACATGATGTATTTTTCATACAAACATGCGGGCATTAAATTTGATTTTGTGGCAGATTTCACCCCACCCCTCTCAGAGGAGCAGCGTCCTGACTAATCTCCTCCACACAAGCCGTGACCTGAGGATAATGTAGAAACATGAAAACACAGCAGTGCTCCTCTTAAATTCACAACATGTAGACACACTTTGAGCTGCAATCCCATTAACTTTAAGGATTTAGAGGAGGGGGGAAATATTTATAAAATCTGTATTTTAACTTACAACTCGTTTTTTTTCATGTCAGATCTAAAAACAGAGAAAACCACACCAGAAGAAAATCCTTACAGGGACTACAGAATTGTGACATTTTCTTATGAAATGAAAGTAAATATTAATTTCAATGAAATATTTGTATTTTGAATCTAGACACACCAACTTATCGATTAGTGGCTGGAATCATTTGATTTTTAGTTCAACAGGTGACCTGACAATCAAAGTTTACACTCTCTTCTGGACAAAAATACATAAATAAATAAAAAATAAATCATCAAACAGACCCAGCATCGGTTTCTGCCACAATAATGGGTTCCACCCATGTTGATCTGTTGTGCTGGAGAAAAAGAAATGAAAAGGCTAGACGTAGTTGTAGTTAAGAGGATTTTTACAGCTGCAAGACAAATTACAGACAAATTCAAAATGTGTGTGTTGTTTTGTTTTTAAATGCCTATATTTAATTTAAGACTGATTAACTTCTGGCGTGACTCAAAATAGCTGCCACAACTAATCAACTTTAGCAATTAGCAAACACATAAGTGTCTGTAACTCAGCTCATTTTGATGACAATGGGTTTGATGAGAGCTGAGAGGTTTTTTTTTTATCTTTGTCATGCATGCAGCAGGTGACGTGCAGACCTTCAAGGAATGCACCTTTAATTTTGAATGAGTCAGCTGTGAGCAGTCAGGAGATAGGTTCATACTCCCGTAACCATGTTGTTCCTACAACTTAACTTTCCTCAGGATCAGCAGATGTAGGACACATGTGGGCTGAGTGGGCCGGCCTCTGTCCAGATCTAAGCAGCAGAGCTTTTAGCTCCTTCAGTCATTATTCATTCCCACAAAAGCCTCTTCCTCTGCTCTTCAAGGGTTTCACAGGAGTTAAATGAGAAGTGAGTCTCTGCTGCTTGGCCCTGTCATCTCCATTCCTGCACAGAGCCCATGGTGACCACACATCTCCCTCCAACTCACTGAACCCCCTACCCCCACTGCTGTCTACTCTGTATTCTCACTGACAACAAAACAATACTGACACCGTTTTCTCAGAGTTTTATTTACACAGAAAACAGACAGCTGTGATGTTTTTTTTTTCCCGTTCTTCACMGTAACGAACCGACTACAGGAGGTGACTTCCCGAGGATAAAAGTAGTAAAACCCAGAGAGGAAGTCAGAAACTATTCCTCGGTTGGAACACGCATCACCCGACGAGAAGCAACCCAAGTTTGGCWCAACTTCTAAAAACATGCACAAAGCAGTGTTAGCACAGTGCTAGCTCTGTCCYACACTTTTCACAGACGCTCTTTCAAAGCCTTGTAGAGCCAATGAGGTCATTCGTACTATTACAGAGACAAAGCTTTCACGTTAAACAACCTCCATTTGTCTCTAGTTTAAATACAAATAAACAAAACGGTGAACTTTACTAACAAACAGTTATTAAGTATTATATAGAATAAAGCGYTTGACCTTTTTCAGTCTTACAGAAGTCACAGACGGGCTGACACAAGCTGAAGCAGTTAACTATTGACAGGAGGAGCCATGTGAGCAGAGCATGAATGGAGGCAAGCTAACTCTTGCATAACTCACATTCCCTGTACGCTTCTGTAGGGTGTGTGTGTTAAGGTTTGAAGGAAATGCTCGCTTTGTCAAAAACGCAACACATAAATATGGTATTTATTCAAACAAACTTGAAAAGAAAAGAAAAAAGACTAGTTTGAATCAAGCAGTGTCACCTCTTGGAAACACGTGTTACTTTAGTCAAGATCTTTGAAAAAAAAATCTGAGTAAACTGGAAATGATGAGGAAGCAGAAGCTGGTTTGACTACACACTGCAGAGCAGAWTGAAGCCAAATGACACACACCAAGTGAAAATATGATCCAACTACACGCCATCTCAGTCTGTTGCCTCTTTCTTCCGAAGGACTATAGCAGGTCTGGGTACTTGGTATCACACAACGACCACTTTGTGAAAAATAAAGAAATAAAGGCTTTATAAGTGTTTCKTCACTCAATAACTTTAATGAACTGGTTCAATAAATGAGCTAAAATTCTTAAACTGCCTGACAACTTTCAGTTTCAGACTAAAATCATTTGAATCAGTTGAGAAATGATTGAGTTGTTTTGGTCAAACCTTGAAATTAATGTTACACTTTATGGCAAGACGTCATGGTTGAGTGAGTCGGCTACAACCACACCAAACTGTAGCACAATATCTGTAAAAATGGCTAAATTATAGCCATTTTTCTATGTTTTCTAAAATCGGCTGATTGTGGTAAACATCTTCAATTGGGTTGGCTCCATAAGCTTAACAGTTATGGTTCATGATCCAAACATTACTTCCTGAAAGTCTCATTAAAATCCCAAGTTACAGAGGTATTTTGGCAACACACACACACACACACACACACACACTTTCCAAATACAAAAGATAAAAAGTAACTAAAACATGCTCCTGCCACAATTTGTGCAAAGCTGAACTTAATGAGAACATTTACGTATGTTCATAATATGTGAGCTGGAATCAGTTAAATGACAGGGTGAGGCTTACTTATAAGCCGACACGGTAAGCAAGGTGCAGTTCATGAAACCTTATCTTTTCATGGAGTAACAGGGAGTAAACGCTGACTCAGCTTTCACTCTATTGTTAATTACTTACATACTTGTCCTGTGTTAGCTGTTTGTTCAGCTCATTCAGGATATAGTGGGCTATATATTCTGATTTCTGGTTTTTGTAACTTTCAAAGCAGGTAACTTTATCTGAAAAAGTTTTCTTCATACTTTGGAAGCTCTTCAAAACATGCAAATACCTTTTGTTTGAAATTTGCCTYAGTACACTTGTTATATTTTTGTCTTCTTGTGCTACTTWAAATGTTTACYTTTGGATACATTTAACTTTTAGCTAATCTTTTTCTATTTTCAGCTTTTAACTAGAGCTTTGATACATTTAGCTTTCAGCTACAATTATGCTTCTAACTACAGTGTCCTGCTTCTTTAAGCTTATAGCTAGTGTACAGCTTCTTTTAGCTTTTAATAAGTGGCCTGCTTCTTTTAGCTTGTAGCTAGTGTACAGCTTCTTTTAGCTTTTAATAAGTGTTATTCTTCTTTTAGCTTTTAGCTAGTGTATCACTTCTTTTAGCTTTTAATATGTGTTATGCTTCTTTTAGCTAGTGTATCACTTCTTTTAGCTTTTAATATGTGGTACAGTATGCTTCTTTTAGCTTTTAATATGTGGTACAGTATGCTTCTTTTAGCTTTTACCCTGTGATCTGCTTCTTTTAGCTTGTAGCTAGTGTCCTGCTTCTTTTGGCCTTTACATAGTATTGTACTTCTATTAGTTTTTAGCTAGTGTTCAGCTTATTATTTAGCTAGTGTCCTGCTTCTTTTAGCCTTTACCTAGCATTGTGCTTCTTTTAGATAATGTACTGCTTTTCTTAGCTTCTACCTAGTATTCTGCATCTTAGCTACTCTTCAGCTTTTTTTTAGCTTTAACAACCCAGTTTAAACTGTAACAAATTTCCAAACAGCCCTCAGTGTTCACATAAGTGCCATTTTTTAAACTTTAAAAGTAATTATATAATAAACAGGATAATCAAACTTATATTTTTACTAACATTGTAGCATAATCACTTTCTGAAATAAATATGTAAGAACTGTGCTTTTTAAAATTTAATGTACAAGTGCCAGTAAATCTTTCCTGTGAGGAAATGCTTGACAATTTCATTTACACATATTATACATATTTACAGCTGTCACATATGATCTCTGTATTTCTTTGAGTGGCTCTCCCCAACGTGAAGTGCAAAGTTAATTATAGATAATGTTACACAGTGAGGACGTGAGTGATACTGATAAAACAATAATGTTTGTCTCATATAATTAATGGAAACAAGGGGCATTACATTCAGTTTTAWACACTGTATTATTCTATATATGCATAAGACATCAAATATGTAAAAAACCCAAGATGTTAAACGGAAACACTAAGTTAGCATCACTAGCTAGCTGAGTTTTAGCTACTTTTAACGTGACGTCTTGGCGGCTGTGATTGCGTTYAATATAAAATTTATCTATGAAACTAGATATAATGAATATTTTTAAATTGCCAATTTGTTTGCCTCATTTAACCAGGCCGGAGCATTTTAAAAGAACAAAACGGAAGTGTCCATATTTCCATATTAGCCATGTTTCAGAATAAAATCAGGACTTTATCAGAAGCAGTGAGACAGAGGCTAAAGGTCTTTAGCTCGTGCTGGAACGCTAATGTTAGCCGGCAAATAACCAAAATGTTACCCGACATTTTTTTTTTCTTTAAACACTGATATCATATGGCTCACCTCAATTTTGTCGACATTCCTGGCACAGCCCACCACCCTCATGCCGTGCTGGACGAGAGCCCGGGTTACAGCGGCTCCAATCCCCACCGAGGCTCCGGTCACCAGGGCCACTCTGCCTTTCCACCGCTCCATCTCCACCCCTCTGCGCACCGGTACCGTTCCTACGCGGCTCGACAGCTCCTTTACCCCAGCGAGGAGACCGAACGACGCTGAATCGCTGTTATGTAGACCGGTTCAGTGGTGAGATGCACCACTTCCAGACTCGTGTTCCAGTCCGCTCAGCATCCAGGGAAGCGACTGCCAGCGAGAGTCCAGACCGACCCACGCGCTCCTCGGGACGGGCAGACATATGAAGCGTCTCCCACTTTCCTTCACTGACATCCGGTTAATGGGCAAATAGCGCCCTCTGCTGGAGAACTAAACATGTCACTAATAAAAGGATTTGTTCTAAGAATTAACATTAAACATAAGTTAAAAATAAAGAAAATTAAAATACATGCTTCTGTATTAGATTGAATATAAATACATGTAAATACAATATACAAAGTTCACCGTTTTTCTTTGAGTTTAATTAGAACCCTTACTTTATAGAGGGTGAACATTTATCCAATCACTTATTTTACATTACAAAGCTTTATGTAATTTATATTACTCTGCAGAATGGTGACTTTAATTTAATTTTTTTAACTTCTAAGGGCATGAATACATTTTGTGGGCACTATAAATGCATTACTATATAATGTTTTTAAAGATGTGAAGTGCATTAAGTTTTTTAAGATCAACAGGTGGTGAGTTCAAAATTTTGAGGTAGGGAGCTTCTAGTTTTAAAGTATATATTATGAAAGCCCATTTCCGCCACCCTGATAAAAAAATAAAACTTGTATCTCATAATTATGATTTAGCCACCTCATAATTATGACTTAGCTATCTCATTATTATGAGATAGTATCTCATAATTATGAGATACTATCTCATAATTATGAGATGGCTAAGTCATAATTATGAGATAGCTAAGTCATAATTATGAGATAGTATCTCATAATTATGAGATAGCTAAGTCATAATTATGAGATACAAGTTTTATTTAGTTTTTTATCAGGGTGGCGGAAATGGGCTTCCATAATATATTGTCCATAAAGACAGGGCTGCTTATGAGTTTTTTAAATTCCATTTCCACTTTTTGTTTTGTCGTAATTTTAGACATCATGTCTACAAAGTTACTGTAAATACCGGTAAATTTTTGGTATCTGCACAAAACCAAAATTAAAAACTGCTGTGCACAAAAAAAAATGAGCAGCAAGGACCATGAACCAGTTTCTGGTTTTAATACCTGAATTCAAGTTTTCTTTTGTATAAAATGATGTTCATGTGGTAAAACTAAGTTCCCATTCATATTAAAACAGAACAAACTTTGTATGCTGTAAAAAATGTGTACCTTGTGACTGAGAAGTTGCAACACTGTTCAAGTGATATRCAGTGACACAAACATACTGTACCATCAAGTGTGCTTGTGTTGGAAGTAATCTTATTAAAAAATAAAATGTGTGGTCTGTGCTGCAAACACTATTCACAGTAAAACACGAAAAACTTTAAAAATCTGCATGATTACAAAGACTCCTAATTAATAAAATCTGGGGTTCAGGTGCCAAAGCCAAATAAATTTTTTAAAACCTAATTTGTTAATTGGACAGACTGAACTAAATCTTAGTGTTTATGAGGAAAGATTCAGTGTTTATAAATCCTTTTGCAGTGAGACAGAAAAGGACATCATGTTGCATATTAATAAATATTCTTTATTTAATTTTTTTTACATTACAATCTTATCACACCCAATTTGTTATTACAAATGGATGTTTATTCTCTGTAAAATCTTTATATTTATATTTCTGTACACATTTAATAGTACAACCTTTAGCACTACGCTGACATGTCTAAGGAGAAAAATATAGAAAAAAAAAACATAAGAAAAATAAACAATAAGACTCCTAAATTTATTCCCTAACAATCACAGTTTGTGAATCTGGATTTCACATTCTACTGTGCCGTTACCCCCACAACCCCCTTACAGAAGACCAACAACAAACAGCTACAGGATTGGTCAGAAAACGACACCTAYGCATGTAGAAAGAGATGAACCACTGTGCCGGTGTACGAGTGCAAAATAGAAATAGATGACATGGAAAAAGTAAGAATCACGCTTACGTCAGAGGAGAAATGGCCAAACAAGACATCAAAAGTACTCCTGAAATGTAATTTTTAAAAATTTTAAGTGTTGCAGCAGTGGTCGTGAGTGTTTGACTTTTCCAGGAGAAGATATTAGTGCAGTTAGTTGACACTGGTTGTGGCAAAGCATGTCCCACAGACCGGCTTGCTCTGCTCGGTGGCGCGGCAGTAGTTGGTGAATTTCTCCTTCAGGAGCTGTCGGTACTGGTGGCGGTTGTTGTAGAAGGACTGGTTTTGTTGTAAAAATGCCTGGATTTCGTCCTGTGTCAGACAGCTCTCTTCATCGGAGGTTACTTCTGAATCATCCTGTGTTGTAAACACAAGTGCAGGATGGGTTAGCAGGGGTCAGAATCTAAACATTGCAATACATTTAAAACTGGAAAATCTCARCACGAAGCTCTGTAACGACCCATGAGCTTATTTATGAGAGAGTTCAATTTGCATTGACACACATCAAACTTACCAGAAGCTGCTCCAGGCTTTTATTTTCATTTGGAGGTTCGACCTGAAGACTGAGGTTCTCCTGATGGACTGWCCATGGTGACCGTAGTGCCGTGTTGGCAAATTTATCCCCACAGGAGGAGGAAAATAATCCTTTGGTTCGACAAGCGTGTGCTGATGTCAGACTGCGGCCGGGTGCGTTTCCGTCAGACTTACGACCGTCACATTTTTGTCCCTGTGGAAATACGAGTCTGTTTATTTGTGCTCGTTGTCTGTAGACAGAGTTCAGACATCTTTCCTGTTTTAAGATAAACTCTTTTTTTACATTTCTAAACCAATGTTTGCCTGTTTCTGACACACAAGTACAAACAGACTATTAGCAGATTTAGCTACACCTAATAGAGACATAAACAATGGTGATAAATTACTTACAAAACTAAAAATATTTTTACTACTTATGCTTATAAATTACTTACCTAATTTCCCTCTGGGATCAATAAAGTATTTTTGAATTGAATTGAATTGAATAAATGTATTAAAAATAATATAATGTAAAATAGCTTAACTGCACAGTTCAAGGTTTTTTTGTATGTTTGTCTAGTTTCAGTCAAGAAGGTTAAGATTTAGGGCTAAAACTTGTAGTTCAGAGAATATAAAAAGCTGCATATTAAGGCTTTGACTTTYACATCTTAGGATGTGCATATAAACCTAGCAGGAACAGTGAGGAACTTTGTGTTTGGTAGATAAATCTTATGTCAAGCAGCTGATTAGCAGCCTCTGAGGGGAACCAGAAGCTCAAAACAAGAGCTCTACTGCTCATTCTTCAAATGCATGTTCCTTACAAATGTGGCACCATTTAAAAAAGGGAAATAAGCAGGCTTTCCAATTGTGTAAGATTTATTGTCAAGAAGAATTGTTACAACATAGAACTAATCTAACACACAAATGTTCTTACGTTTTGTGTTTGGTTTATCTGAAAAGACCTCGTTTCTTTACAGAGATGGATTTTTGGAACTGAACAACAAAATCAGAGCTGGTTTAAAACATTTACTTGTACTCTTTGTCTATAATTCAATTTAAATAAACCAGAAATGCACTCAGCAGTTTGAGCTGTACGTTTTATGGAAACATCTGATTTATATCTTTAAAAAAAAAAAAMAAACCCAACGTTTCTCCGTACAYGTGGTCTCACCTGGTTGCTGCAGAAGCCCCTGCCCTTTTTCTTCTTCTTTTTGCTCTTGCACTGACAGTTCTCCTCAGAGCGCGGCCAGCAGTCCACACAGCTGTCCGTTGCGTCCTCCTCCTTGTCTTCAGCACAGGGACTGACGGGTGTGTAGCCACCTTCAGACGGTACAGAATGAACTGTGAGATCAGCAGAAAACAGAGCGAACGTTCACGCTGTAATCTGCTGGATCCTGACCTGCTTCGTCGTGGTTRCAGATTCCCTCGGAGCACGCCACATCGGAGCCTTCTCGTGAGCCCATCTCGCTGCCTTCTATACTTGAGGAGTAGCCGCAGTCACTTCCATTACTGGTGTGAGACAAATCTGGAGAAAAAGACAAGAAACTTTAAGTCAAAATGTCTCATTTGGAGTTATATTTCATCACATTAAGATCCAGTTTTGATGGCTTCRTGTTTGTTTGTTTTTACCTTGCTTCATGTTCAAGCCACACTTGTTTTTGCGTCGATTTTTACGCTTTTGTTTTTTTTTCTCCAGCTTCAGCTCTTTGGCTCGTTTTTCCTCAGACAGCTCCTCCACAAACTGGTCCAGTCGACTGATGCCCTGCACCTTCTCCACAGCCATCTGTGGTCAGGGTAACATGTTCAACACACACACACATTAAAGCAAAATATATATAAATATATTTTGACTGAAATTGTTTTCTATAAGCCACCTGTGCATGCACGCACACACAGTATAGTACAAACCTAACACTCACCTATGTACTTTGAGAAAGGGCATWCACAGTATACTACCAATACTATATGTTATTAGTTAAAGTACACAGTATAGTATTCACTAATGAAGCTTTATACAAAGACTTGAACCTGAACCATTTATACTCTCAGGACCAAAGGGTTTTTTAAAGAAGACAGTGATTTTGAACAGCTTTTCTGTAGTTTACTTTTATATMATTTCACTGTTTAAAAAAAGCAACCTCACCACATTTTTGGCAAGACTTGAGTCAGATACTGTCAAACACATATTTAACCATCTTCATAACTTTTCAGTGCAAACGCACACATTATGTTTATGTGTGTATGTGCTATAATTTTACATTTAAACAATTATAGTAAATGTGTCTTTTGCACAGCTACAATYTAATATTTAAGACTGACCTTTTAAAGTTAGCATTTCTTTTTAAAAGATATGTTTAAAGRCTTTTAGCTCATGTAGTCATTTAATACCATCTATTCTTCATATTTGATCGATGTAATTTAAAATTAAATAATTACATAAAYGTAATTTAAAATAAATTACATTTACCACAGAGCAGTTCTAACACAGAATGATTCTAAATACAAGCWAGCTTAAAACATCCAAAACCTTGTTGTTCCTATAATATTGTGAGTGATAACATTTGTACATATTTATAACAAAAACATTTAAAATAAAGAACATGGCAAGTTTTTCATTTACTTTCTTTTGTGTGTGTGTGGGGGGGGTCTCACAAAGACTCCAATAGGCTGTGTGAGATTGGACGGCTTTAACAAGACCGCTCAGAAAACCACCAGAGTCCAACTCCCCCTCAGTTTTAAAAATGATGCAATCAGTAGGATGGAGAAGGATGGAAATCTGTCTCATGAACACAAACTGATACAATCAGAGATATCTACACCAGCACACCTCAAAACTTTTCCTTAGTGCATCAATTCCCAGGTGGAACAAGATCTGCCAGGTTTGCTCCTCTGCTCGTAGTTTCTGCCAAATTTTGTGCAGTCGTTCGTAGAGGTGAATACCCAAACAGGTCAGCACCTCCTCTTGTGCAACGTCAATCGTCTTCGCATGTCTTTCTCTGCGTCTGAAGCAAAAAACAAAAAATAAAAAAATACCATTAGCTAGATTTCTAAATAATCTGACAAGAAGCAAGGCACTGCACAACATTCCTCTCTCTAAACAGAATTGAACACGGCTGCGTTTGTCGTAAAGGTCGACTCACTCGTACGCTCCTGAGAACTCGGGCTCTGCCCTGCCAAGTAAATGAGCGATGAAGTCCGTTTCACAGCACACGTGAATGTGCCGTTCGTTGGGGCAACAACACAGCCCCTCATACAGAGCAGCACAGTAGCCCTTCTCCTCACTGGACTCCACCTCCCCAATCAAGATGTTATACGCTCTCAGCACCTTATTCTTGCAGTCTGAGCAAAACCTGTTGGCAAAAAGGACGTTTAGGTCAAAGTTCACCAGCTCATTCCTAAATTCAAGCGATTTAYGGAGGAAATTAAAGCATTCTACTAATCTATATGATTACTACAGATTACCTGTGTTTACACAAGTATGCCTCCAGTGTCTCAAGGAGACCAGCACTGTCAATGAGGACCACCTCGTCCCTGCACTCCTGAGACATCAGCTCCCACACGTCCATCCAGCTGCCCCTGTACAAAATGCAACAACCACTGCTTAAAACATTTATTTTGAAATSAACGTGGGAAATAATGAGTGTTGAAGTGCTTTGTTACTAACAGAATAGTTACACACACACAAAAAAAAAACACACAAAGCAAAAAAAGATTCATTCAGATTAACCAACGTTTGGGCATTTGTGTTGCCATTTGCAGATAATGACGGCAAGCTGCCATCTTTTTAAATGTGATGTTTACAACAGATAATCTGTAACATCCTAYGACACCGCCCTTAAATTAAAAAGCAACTGTTACTAGCAGCAGCCCAATGTGCTTTTTCAACCAAATACACACAGACATTTCACAAAAGACAGACATTCATACACATGCAGAAATAAAAGAGCAATTTCATGAAACCACAAACACAGAAACGCACAGGCAGTAAAAACATCATCATTTGTAACAAATAGAAGCACGACGGCTCTGTGGTTAGCACTGATGCCTCACAGCAAGAAGGTCCCAGGTTCGATCCCCGGTTTGGACCTGGGGACTTTTGTGTGGAGTTTGCATGTTCTCTTTGTGCTTGTGTGGGATTTCTCCCACAGACCAAAAACGTGCAGGTTAGGTTGCCTTCAGGCCCAGGGCTCCCTTGAAAAAAAGATCTGTGATCTCAGTAAGAGTAAATAAATAAATACAGCTGCTTCCCCTGACTTGAGGAAAGTACTAAGACTGGAGTACAACTGGTTAAAGTGTGGTACAAGGCCACTTAATACTTTAYACACAAGTAGAAAGATGTTAAAATGAATTTTGCTTTCAATGGGAAGACAGTACAGAGATCACCTGAACAGGTGTGACGTGTTCAAATCTGCTTGTAGCTGTGAGAAAACAAGCAGCTGCATTTTGGATCAGCTTTAGTCTGAGTGCAGCAGATTATTGGAGGCCAGTAGAAACAAAAAACAAAACAAAAACAAAACAAAAAAAACAATGGATTGTGGGTTTGTCAGCAACTGACCAATCAGTGATCATTATTTATCCGAAAGTGAAATGCCCTTCACCTGCAGTTGTTTTCCTCTGACAAACCTGAGGTACACCACAAACAACTTTCTATCTCTAACTTCTCGAACTCTAACCAGTGAAGAACTGGACCGGAGAAGTCAACCGATTTTCTAACCAGTCCAAAAAAAGTTACAACTGTCAAAAGCAGCGCTGAGTACATGAAAGTACAAGGAGGACATTTCTTTTAGAACCAGCCTGCTCTTTCCTAAAACAGCTTTGGGAAATGGCTTCACAGACCATTTCGCCTGTAAGCTTCCTCTGGCTGTTTATAAATCACAGATGGAGCAGATAACGTCCCGCTCAGACATGAACTTTCAGAAATGAGGCGAGCATCAGGGAACTGACGGAGACGTGGAGAGGAACTGAGCTGTGTTAAAGACAGACGTCTCCCTCGTGTTGTTCTCAAAACATGATGAACCAACTCAGTTTAGAGATCCTGTTTGTGGTTAACTCATGTTTTTAAGTAAATACAAAGTTGCTGTGCCTCATTAATTTTACCTCMGTGGTAGATTTATTTTGTTGTTTAATCCTGCTGTTGGTTGAGCAGACCAGATGTCATCACTTCATCACATTATTGAGCTGAGCTGCACCGGCTGAATGTTCACCACTCGTCGACTGTTTCACCTGTTTCTACCTGGCTCTGCAGAACATCAGRGGTGGGCTGACTTCAACCTACTTTTCTGTTCGGTCCATTCAGAAATCACACCGAGGCAAACCAGTAGGAGACTGGCCTGAGGCGTCTAGTGTTTATTGCAGGTTCACAACTTGAACATCAAAATCACTGTTTGAATAAAGACCACTTTCCCACAGGGATAGACCTGGTTCGCAAAACATTTTGGTTGTCCAAAAGAATCTCAAGAAAAATATAATTTAACAAGTATATTGTTCAGTAGATGAAGTTCATTATATATAATTGTTCTCAGTCAGCCAGGTTGATCTGCGTGAATAAAAACTTCCTCATCCTCTTCTTTGAAAAAGAGTTCAACATTCAAAAGCGTCTTTCTGCTCATAGGTCAAACATTTTCAGTTAAATAGGAGTATTATGTGTACATGACCTTATTAAAAGTTACAGTTTAGTGTTCTGTATGGTTTTACAAAGTTTTTTTCTCCGTTTCATTTTTACAAATGATGGACATCCACGGCAGAGAATTTTAACAACCAGGAGACAGGATCTGGTTGTCAGAAACGAAAACAGGTTGTCTCGGACAACCTAAACAATGGTTATGTCTACCCMTGACAGGTAAATAGATTTTGTGTTTATTTTACTAAGGAATGATGAAATCTGAAATAAGCCTATAATTAGAGATAAGAGGTGGATCYAAACAGCTTTTATTTCAGAGCAGTTCAATGAGCACCAGTTTCAGCGCAGCTGAGAAAAAAAAATAAACAACTAAAACGTGATAAAGACAAATAAAAAAACATTTCACTTACCCCAAAAGTTTCGGTTTGTGAGTGTCTAAGGAGTGCAGCTGGCAGCGTTTGTTCTTTCTACTTTTTGGAATRGCATCAATCGTGTCATTTAACTTTGATCTGTAAACAAAGTACAAAAATAAAAAATGTACACAAATAAATCGTATGCCACAATTAGTTTGAGATGCATTCAAGCAAATCATTTTTTAAGAAAAGTATCAAATTAACCTGAAACATGTGTGAACATTAAACACAAAGTGAATAAATATTGTTATTTCACAGCTGTATAAAAACCCTAAGTTATATTTCTCTCTTTCAACTGGCAATTTAATCATRTTGGTTTTATCACTTTTCTAGGAAATGTAAAAGAACATTTCTCCATCTTACCCATGGATGTAGAAGAGAGAATAAAGCTTCTTCGTGTCTGTCACACAGGACTTGGTGACAGTGAGCATGCCTTTAGGTTTCACCATGAGSGGCTTCAGGGCTGGGTTTCCTGACTCCAAAGAACGTGAGTAGAGGTGCTCGACGCTTCGTCTGCAGCCCACGCACGGAACCAGCTGAGACAACGCACCGAACACCTCTCTGATCGTCACCATCAAGGCAACGTTCAGGTCCTGCTGCTTCAGCTTGGAGTAATGCTAGAGGACAGGGAGTTACACTGAAGTMAATTATTTATTCTCACAAACAACTCGTGCCTTTTAAAAAAAAACGTAACAGTTTGTAAAATTGAAACTCCTCACCTCAGAAAACTGTTTCCAACGAGAAGTGCTGAGTTCATGGCTGTCAACATCCATCACACTGTCAGAAAACTCCATCACCATCTGACAACCAATAATATACAATGTTAAAAACCTCAAAGTTTTGTTTTGTCTGTTGTGATCTTTTTAAGGAAACACCATATATGAAACTATAAGAAACTCTGGTTTGGTTCTACTTTAGTTTGCAACGTCATTTGATCCGCTCTGTAACTTTAGACTGTCAGCACTGTGTCTCAAATTGTTGCTGTGCTGAGGACAGAAGCTACAGATCTAAGCTGCTGATGCAGCTTTCAGTGTGCCTGTACAAAAACCTCCACCCATGATGTGGTAACTAATTTATTTCAGATCAGGCGAGCGTGGACAGATCCTAATTTGYTATAAACAGTATTGACTGGGCTCAGAAAACTCCAGAACTGACATATTGGGTGCCAAGTTGTGAAAATAAAATTTAAAACCCAAAAACTACTTTTCACAATCTTTTCGCAGCAACTTGAACATCCACAAGGGACAATCTCCTTTTCATAAAAACACCTCTAAATACATATACAAACAAGGTGTTACCTTGTGTGTTTAAACACCCAAACTAGGTATGCGACAACCCCTCCATCACTGGCAAAGGCGAGCTCACACATTTGGCTTTGATTCCAGTGATAAAATGTCACTTATCAGACACATAGAATTAATTTAAAGGTAAGTAACGGTTTATTATATGTAGCAACTTTAATGACAATCTGTTGATCTGAAAGTGTTTTACTAAAACCACAGAAGCAGGATGATCTGACTGGCTCACTGGGAAAATTTTAGTTTTTTTTATTCCTCTAAAATTGCAGTAATTTTTTTAATCAATTTTAGCAATGTTTGTGTTCTTTGTTTGCTTTAGCTGCATCAAATAAACTGAGTTTTGTGCATCAGACAAGAGCCCAAGTTTACACACTTGCTCCCTAAGCATTAAACGTGGTAATTGTGTGCCGGTATCACAACAGCAATCGCTTCACTCTGCTTATTATAAGCCTGTAATCTTACCGTGAGTGTGTCATCGATGTACAGGGGAATCTGTCTTGCCAGAAACGGGTAGTCCTCCTCCCCTTCCCTGCAAACTGCAACCAGACGGGCCATGGTGACTTCTTCCGCCTGGATCTGGATCTCGGTTTCTCTTTAGCTCGCCTGCAAGTTGAACACAAACCTGAACCAATGCTAACCAAAATGAAGCTAGTTTGTATCAACATCTTATTGTTACCAACACAAATAACAGTGTTCAAAATATGACCTTCCTTAGGCTAAAGCATTTTTTAAAAAAATAGCCACTTAATGTCCCAACTACCCAGTAATAAGTCACTTACTTACTAGTTGTCTTGACCCAGATTTAGCTTGCTAATGCTAGCAACAACCTGATAAACGAGTCAAAATGGGGAAACAGCATAATCGTTTTTTATTAAAATGCACTTATTCTGGGTGAAACTGTATAAGCTGGTGTTAAATTAGCCTCGTTGGAAGAACCAAATTGACTCCAGTCAATGTTAGCATGCTAGCTAAGTCTATTTCACAATCACTACTTTAAAAACAAATCCGTTCGACGCAACTTACGTATATATTATCACAATACGTTGTTTTCTCCGCGATAATTAACATGTTTGTGCTTTTTTATATAATATGCATGTACCTTGTCAATGCCAGCAAACTTGGCTAACCTGCTAGTTAGCGTCTCCGCTAACGTTAGCAAGCTAATCTAAGCTAATATAAAGTTATACTGTGAGCAGCTACTTAGCCATGCACACTGTCGTCAATTATTCGATCTACGCTTGCTTTACCGGCGATACAGTTGTCGTATTCGTGACTAAAGGTGCACTTGAGTTAACTTAATCGCGGTCTTGCCTTACCTTCGTCTGAAAGTTACATGAAAAATAAACAAGTGCGACAGTGAGTGAGGTTACTACCGTGGCGGAATCTTCGTTACTGATTTCACCTTTAGCCTCGGACGTAATGCGGCAGTTAAAGGTGTCGCCACTAGGGGGCGCAGTTGAGTCTAAAAATTCTCCGGGGGAATATATATATATATA